>NC_035108.1:460091099-460394129 GCF_002204515.2 Aedes aegypti
TTTTTCACACGATCTCTAATAGTTCGTGCATGTCACGATAAGATTCGAAGACTTAAAACATGCGCTTTCAAGTGGGGTTGTTTGACCACATATATGACATTTCCAATTTGTTCCATATTTTTGAAAATTTCAAATATATTTGACCACTTTGAAAGTTTTTTTTAACTCTGAAACGGCTCACCCAAGTAACCAGTAAGCACGATTATGCGACACGGTAACAGCATTATATGCGCATATAGGGTAATCATTTGATGCATGTCAGTTTTATATACGCATATAATGCTATTATAATGCCAGAAAAGGCGAAATAGCGTGCCATTATAGTGCCAAGATATAACCGTGCTTCTCTGCACCATTAATGCTGATATAAGACCACGTGAGAAACGTCAGTTGTTTTCGCCAGGTTTTTAGGGCGAATATTTTGTGCTTTCGCTTACGCAGCCAGAGAGCTTTCGCGTATGCGGCCAAGCAACTGGTATACGAGGTAAATAAATTGATGAATGAAAACGGAAACCTCTAATAGTATGCAAAAAATGTAATAAAATGATACAGATAGTACTTCTCCGTATCAGACATATTCGTTTTGGTAGTTTTCATCCTTTTGAGGACTTGCAATTGCCACATTTTGATTCTCGTTTTATGATGATGAAATTCCTCATTTTGCGGCTCGAACCTGCGACACCCGTATTGTTGAGTTGTAGTCCTGCTCCTTTGCTCCTACGGCCACATAAGATGAATAGTATTGGAAAGAAAAGTGACCAATTTAAACCATCACTTTTCCTTGTCATAAAACCTGCAATTGTAGTAGTGAGAAGATTTATGTTTGATTCCCTCTTACCACTATATGCAAACACAAAGCACGTGGTATATCTGTCAAAACACTGGATGGCATTTAAACATGCCCTGTATTCGAATATAGAGCCAATATAGTGCTTATTTAATGCCTGTATGCATCATGCTTAGAAGCATTAATGATGCTGTAATATCAGTCTCTATTCTCGTCTTACAGGTAACAATCGAGAAAGAGGCAATATATATTTATGATGAACTGTGACCTTGCAAATGAAGTTGTCAACTATTGAGTTTGGAGACACGAAAATTGCTGTTATACAAATTTTAAGATTTTTTTTTATTTTTCAACATACAATCTGCAAAGCATATTGACTATAAAGCAACACATTTTTAACTATTATTTTAACATTATCCTCCATGAAAACTCTTGAAAAATTCTGTCTAATAGCGTGAAGCAAATACAATTTTTAGTTTTCGTAAAATGTTTCAGAAATATTATAAACTTTCAGAAATGTTTAAATTTAAATATAATTTATTTGAAAGGCAAAGTTCTGAGAGAGTTCAATTGAATTTCAAACATGTTTTTTTTTCCTTATTTTAATCAAAACTTTAGAATACATTAGACAGTGGTGGCCCGATTTTATCAACAGCCAATTCTATAACTTTCCTGGCCTAATTTTGTCGTCCAATGGGATTTAATAAGTTTAAGTTTAGGTTAAAAACTAGCATGTACTGTAAAACGAGGTAACTTTTATAGTTTTTTTTTTTTTAAGAAAACTTGAATATTTATGCATGCTGTTTCAAGGAATTATAGTTTGTATTTTTAAAACCAGTACTGGCATACTAGCTATCGATTGCAGTTGATAGATTGACAAAAGATTTAATTTGAATGGATATATAATTTTTCATATAATCGAAAGTCGGTTTTCTGTTTTGGAATTACTTTGATAACGGAGTATAAAACGTACAAAATTGAATGAAATAGGGAACATTTATAGGGTATTGCATACATCTAGGCGTTTAACGTTGTATGGAAATGTCTGACTTAGACTACAAAAATGATCCCAGTTTGTGAAAATGCTTTTCGCTAAGAGATTTGAGACCATAGTTCTATGATAACCAGGCTGTCAAAGATAAGAGACCAACTATTCAAAACTACATCAAAAAGTGCTCGCAGAACAGATTGTTTCTGAGCGTTTCGAAAATGCTTAAATCGTATCAATTGTTAATACTCGTATAAAAAGCCTCAAATCTCGCATAACTTATGATCTCGCCCTAAAAGCCATTGGTAACCAAGTGTGTTGCTCGTTATTTTGGGGCAAATGAACGGACCAGAATAAAAACTATTAGCACTGGGAGACAGAAGAGGATCTTCTCTTCATCGCAGTTTTGCCAAAAAACGTGTAAATTCATTAAGTTGTTCAATAACTACAAGCTACACACTCGGTTACCAATGGCTTTTAGGGCGAGATCATGAATTATGCGAGAAATGTTCTCGATTCAAATGAAATTTAGGCGTGTTAGGCAGCTTTTCAAAGTTTAATTTTTCAAAAAAAAAAATGATCAAATACTCGTGTTGTAAAAATTTTGACATGATTTTCAGCTCCAGAAGACCCAACTTTGGTAGATAGGGAAATGTTTTATTCTTAAACCTGCTTTGTCATATAATTATCAATTTTGACGCAATGCGCATTTAAATTTTTTCAGTTTTTTTTATATTAAAACTATTTGTACGATATGTCAAAAATATAGTTTTTCTTGAAAAGTAGATTACATAAACTGATAAAGATTAATGGAGTACTGATTTTGTCGAAATTTATTTGACAATATTTGAATTCCGAACGATAACACAAAAAAAATGTAAAAAAGTGTTAAATTTTCCCGCGGATTACGGTACCACGTTTAATAACAAGATCAATGTCAGTTACACAGTAAAACAAGTTTTTGCCTCAAACACCAAAATACCGCTATTTAGTTTATTTGAGGTCTTTGAACCTAATGTCGTTTTCAAAAATATCATATCACATCTGATGTTCTGGCAGCACTGCCGCGTCGATGAGGCGAGAGAAATGAGCGCCCGTTGACAGCAGCAGGTGAGAATGAAGGAGGAGATATGGCAATAAATAAAAGTTAGACGGGGTGCGAAAAACACAGTTCGGGACAAACATTTCAAAAGGACACATCGACATAGGTAAACATTGGCTTTGCAAGACGCTGTTGAGCCCAATTCAACTCGATCGCGCTCACCAATACCACTATCAGGAAGATCTAACACCAATCTTTCTGATAATGATGTTAGTTTGCGTGGGCGGGCTTAAAAGGGCTCAACAGCAACGTTTCTGAAAAAAGGCTCAAGACCTCTTGGGCCCTTTTCAAATGTTTGTCCAGAGTTGAGCGGGTAATTATTAGTGGAAAGTTATGATATGATTTTAAGTAGAAGTTTGTAGGGAAAAAGATAGTATCGAGCAGGTTTGAAGCAGTCCTAAACATTGGGCTGCAGAAGACAGTAAGTTTGCTGAATTTGTTTAGAAGGAGAACAATGAAAACGACATCTATATCACTCCTTAGTATAAACCTCAGTTCAAGCATGTGCTAGAATAAGAGCGTAAGTCGCATGATCGATTTCTCTTCATCGATCCTCTCTTCTGTGAAAAAAGTGACAAGATGCAAGTTTGACAGCATGTTTTCACTTCAAACCGCAAAGCAGCGATGCAATCTTGCGTCCTGAGGTGAAAAATTGGGAACAGACTTGCATCTTGTCACTTTTATTCACAGAAGAGAGGATCGAAGGTTAGACGATACTGGCAAATAGTTAGTAAAAGAGACAGTAACCGATACAACTAGACGGAAAATAAACGGATCACAGGACAAACAGGTAAGAACCACAAATTTCTACATTAAGATAAGCTAGAATGCTAATTTGATAACAGAATACGGACACAAGACGTTGGACACGAACTACAGTCGGTTTATCGCAAATGGTACTGCCGGAGAACTGTAAGTTGTTAAGTGTAGAACTAGCCCTCGTGCGTTAAAATACACTCAAATAAAGATTAAAAAAAAAAAAAAAAAAAAAATGTAAGTTGTTAGCGATCATTACAGAACGTTAAATATTATACGCGTAATTGTAATTTGCTAAGAGTTTGTGCTAGCGACGTAGCATTGGTCAGGAAGCGCGAAAAGAAGCCAAAAGTAAAGAAGTCTAATTGAAATTGTAAGTTGGACTCACTTGATCATGCATGTCACACCCTAAATCTGTATTAACACTAAAACTGTACATTTTTTAAATTAAAGTTTGATCAACTCGTTTAAAGATTCATTTTCAAAGTCGTTTGCATTACGATTTGTTTTTGATCCAAACATCTGGTTTTAGAGATATTGACTGTTGAAAATACATTATTTATCAATCAACTTGCATTTAATTGTCCTAGCTTGTATGCTGATTTATTTGCTTAATTTTCTACAGAAATCAGTTTGTAGGATCTGAAGTTTGAAATCATTTCGTTACTAAAAAGCTACTCTTAGCCATTAGACCACCAACCCTGGTCGCATTAAGCTTAAATAATAGCACTCTAACAAAACTATCATCTTCTGAGTGTGGCATCTAGAAAAAAACAAACCAATTTGCAAGAATGCAAGCTTTTGCTGCCAAAATAAGGATGAAATCAAATCAAATACGTAGACATTAGAATACTGTTGAAACAGGCGAAATGGATTATGCTTGAATTGAGGCAGATTATAAACATAATTGAAAAAAAAGTTTTAAATTGTTTGTCTTCAACTTATTTTAATAGAAAAATGCTTAGGAGGATAACTCGGTCTAATATACCCCAACGGGCCAAAAGCGACCAACATAATATTTTCAAGAGATTGACGCTTATTTTATACGTTAATATGATTAATTTATATCAAAAACCGATGAACAAATTATATTGCGTCAAAATGTTGTATGACAAGTACAAAAAATAAAATAAAAATGTTTTTGCCTAAAATTTTACGCCAGATAAGCAATGACGAATAATATGATTGAAGTCAATTTTTTTTTTGTTATTTATAAAGAATTTTATCGGTTAACGATTGCTGATTGAGCTTCTTAGGTTTTTATTCCCTTCAGCAACTGAAAGAACTCTCACTGTGATTGCCTGCATTATTCTGAAACGTAAGCATTTGGTCTATTTTTTTAAACAGTTTGTATCGATTCTAGAAACTACCTAATCAGAAACATTTGCGTGCTGAGCATAGATAACTAAACAAAAACAACATATTGATGTAAAATCAAGAAAAGTCTTGTATTTATGGTGCGATAGAGCAGTTTATCCTTAAGGTGAAACGTGTCATTTCTATTCACCTTTATATCGTAGAATAACAATCTTATTAGAGTGTTTCAATTGCGGAATTAACATTATGGTAATGCAAGACATTATTGACTTTATTCTAATTATCAGTCTAATAATAACACACATTTGAAAACAATATTTAAAAAACACTAAATTTAATTCCGCCAGAGTTTGTATCCTTTGACAGATACGCGTATTTCAACCTCAACTGTAAGGCCGTCTTCAGTGTAGTGTACTAAACTCGAGAGTTTAAGGTTTTGATCGATTTTTTTTCTAGCCCGAACCACTGTGCACCGGCCGGAGTCGATGGCAATGGACGACGTGCCGTAGAAGTTGATGATGACCCGTGAAGCTGACGACGCGATCGGATGCGATGGGTGAAAAGAGCTTCGAAAGGAGAGATTTGGAACGAATGAACGAACGCAAAAAAAAGCAACGATGCCCAAGCGTTCCGTCCAGATGAATGGGGGTGATTTTGGGGGCTCTTGACGCTGCTGCTGATGGCCATTTGGTCCCACGGTAGAGCAGAGTGGTGATTGAGATTGTGTGGATACACGGCAGGGTATCATCAGGAAATTGGCGGTTTTTTGCTATAGGTTGTAAGATCGACTTCTTTTCACACTCGGCCATGTGAGACTTGGGCAAAATCGGTCAAAGTCAATGATGGTTAGTTTCGGGGTAATTCTTATATGGGCATATAACGGAATGGTAGTCTAATGGTTATCGACGTTTTTTGGCTCGAGTGTCTATTCCGTCATGCTTTATAATGATCTTACTTCAAGAATCAGAAAAATCGTCGTAAAATCGATCGAAACTTCGAGTCTAGTACACAACACTGAAGACGGTAATTTGCCAAACGATACTAACTCTAGTGGAATTAAATGGTATAGTACTAAATTCGGTTTTTCATTTACTACTCTATTCTATAATTCCTGTTCCTCCCCAGTTCCTCCGAGTTTCAGTGTCCTTAGGTGACTTACTATGTTGGGACTGTTAGGGTCAGGCGTGTGTGGTACTGAATGAACATTGTCGTAGATCTTGTCTTCCAGCCCTGTTATGATTGAAAGAACTCCGAGAATGTAGCATTGGATCGGACATCATACGATCTAGTAGGCATGGCATAACTTCGACGCCCCACTCCCATAGTAACGTCAGAATGGATTGAAAGGTTCTTCGTGGGGCTCCCGCTTGCCAACAACGATTCTTTGGCGATCCTACCAGAATTTAAAACTTATTTTCGTGTTCCTCGAGAGCCTGGATTTGTTAGCAAGCCTGAGTGTCCACAGGAAAATGTGTTTGTATCGTTTGGTCTTCCGACACCGCGGGTGAAAGTCAGTGTTTGAAAAGTGATTGTGGAGTGAATTTTCAATCTGGAATAGGTTTATTGGAAAGAACGAACACACACAAAAAGACTAGACTGGTGGTCGTAATGGAAAAAAATATGTCCTTAATGTGACTGGTGGATGCCATGAAAAAAAAGAAGTTCTCAATGAGACTGGTAGTTGAAATAATAAGCAAACGTTCCCTTCGACTGATGGTTGCAATAAAAAAATATGTTATTAACGCGACTAGTGGTTATATATTTGTTCTTAGCAATGTTGGTGTACACTTGCTATCGCGACTGGTGGTCGCATAATTGTCCTTAGTAACTGCTATTGATTTTTAATAATAATAAATTATAAATTATGATAAAATTAGTATATTTAATTTATATAAACGAAGTTATTAGCTCGACTGGTGGTCACATACTTGGTCCTTGCTATAGTGGTGTACACTTGCTACCGCGACTGCTGGTCGTATACTTGTTCCTAGCAAGTATTATTGATGTTGTTACCGCGACTAGTTATTGTATATTTGTTCTTAGCAATGGTGGTGTACACTTGCTATCGAGACTGGTGGTCGCATACTTGTTCTTAGTAACTGCTATTGATGTTATTAGCTCGACTGGTGGTCGCATACTTGTTCCTAGCTATAGTGGTGTACACTTGCTACCGCCACTGGTGTTCGTATACTTGTTCCTAGCAAGTATTATTGATGTTGTTAGCGCGACTAGTGGTTGTATATTTGTTCTTAGCAATGGTGGTGTACACTTGCTATCGCGACAGGTGGTCGCAAATTGGTTCCTAATAAAAGTGATGCTCACATGCATGTACGACTGGCGGTCGAAAATGTTTCTAAAGAACAAGAGATGTAAGCCCAATGATGTGTTTACACATTTACATTTACATTTACATTAAAATAGATCAAGGTATGTTATATCAAATCAAGTAACAAAAGTCAAACAAGTCCGAGTGAGTATTTCCGTGGAAGTACGGCGAATTCAATGTATAATACGATGAAAGTCAACCACTGATGCTACTCTGTAGAACACGTATATGGCAGTCCATTAATAGCAATATTTTGTCCAAAATTAGTTCGTCTTAAAAATGTTGTTGCATAGAATTAGCTTGCCGTTTCTAATGAATCGAATGACATTCAACCGATCAATAATTTCAACGCCGTTCTGATTGTGTGGGAATCCTACAGCGGAAAAATGTTTCAAAGTCGCATGTGCGAGTGAACATTAGAGATATGAATTGGTATACATCAGTGAAGTTCTTAGCGATGTATAAGATATTCCCAGAATTCGTAGAAGCTTTCGTGATGACAAAAACGATGTGAAAACTCATCACTTGATGTGTGGTACTGAATGAATGTGGATGTGTGGTACCGAATGAACATTGTCATAGATCTTGTCTTCCAGCCCTGTTATGATTGAAAGAACTCCGAGAATTAGCATCGGATCGGACATCAAACGATCTAGTAGGCATGGCCCAACTTCGACGCCTCACTCTCATAGTAACGTCAGAATGGATTGAAAGGTTCTTCGTGGGGCTCCTGCTTGCCAACAACGATTCTGAACTCCACAAGGCGGGGCAAGATGAGCACCCTTAGAATAAGCGCAATTTAAGCCTACTTAAATGATCTTAATTCGGTAAAATTAGTAACCATTCGTAGCTTTTACATTATTACTTTGACCTACAACCATTAAAAGTTTCAAAACAATATAAATAGTTTTCTAAATTATACGTCAAAAAATAGCTTTTTTATCATCGGTCAAAAATACTCCGGGGCAAGATGGGCACCCCCATAAAAAGATGAAATTTATTAAAGAAAACTATTATTTTTCAATGCTAAGAATATCCGAAGATACTGTCTTTAATTTCTAATTATATTTATTTTCAACTAGTTTAAATTTTAAAGCTTTTATCAAAAAATAAATAAATTTTAATAAATGACTAACATTTTACTTAAAAAAAAAACGTTCCAATTTATTGTTTGTCAATATAGTTTTTAAAAAAATAGTTTAGTACAAAGCAGATGCCGTGAGTCAAGCCCACACCTAAATGTGGTTCTATAATTTCACACTTTTACTTAATTTTGAACATGGTGCTCATCTTGCCCCAAGGGTGCAATTTTTTTAATATAATCAAAACAATTGAAACATTTTTGTAATTTGGTACAAGTTTTGCTGCAGATGATCTACAGAAGATTGTTCTATAACTATACGGTCAAAAGCATATGAATGAATTTATTTACGCAACAAAAATATCACTTTTAAATGAACAAATCTTATACGGAACGGTAAATTTTTGGACAACTATGTATTTTTGACAATATTTACGTTGTGTTGTTGAATTTTCAATTGAAATGTATGGCTGTCATATTAATTCAATGATATTCATCAGAACCCCAAATATGTTTTTGAAAACCTTCGGTAAGAACGACACAAACAAGGGCTCATTTTGCCTCACGTTCCCCTATGTATTTTTTTCGGTATGAGACTGTACACATTTCATGTTTTTCCACAAAATTAAAAAAAAGTGTGTTAATTTTAATATGTGTAGTAAATAACATTTTAAAACATGAATGTTCCGGTAAAAATAGGTGTTGGTTAGAAAACCTATTTGAAACAGTTATGCTTTTATGGGCAGTTCAGTTGGGTGTCAACAACAACAGTTTTGTTTTGTTTTCTATTTTAAAATCAAGATCTGATATATTGCTTACTGATTCCAGTTGGAAGATTAATCAACGAATTTCATTCAGGAAACCTTTGTTTTTTTTTTTTTTGTATTCGATAGCAAATCTTCGAGTGATTAGAGTCCGCGGCTACTTGGTTCGAAACCCGGTCGGTCCAGCATCTTATCGTAATGAAAATTTCCTTGTCTTCCCTGGGCATAGGATATAATCGTACCTGCCACACGCAACGAATTAAAATGGTAATTTTGGCAAAGAAAGCAATCAGTTCATAACTGTGGAAGCTGAGAAGCTAACTTTGTCCCAGTGAGGAAGTAATGCCAAGAAGAAGAATAAGTGAATGTGAAATTGTACAAGGATTCACGAACAGAAAACTGGTTAGCATCTGATAATTTCAATTGTGATTGGAGACAGTCTGTACAAAATGTAACACATAATACAGTACTGATCCGATTTTGTCGGAATCTTTTTGCAGGAAATTTCTTGCTCATTGAAAATAAAGAATTCTGATAATTTGTTTACATTCAGAATGAGAGCTGATAAACCAGCAGTATGCGCCGCCGCCATCTTTTCGAATCCAACATGTTCTAATCAACCGTTGGATACTCAAATGCAATATAATGTGGATACTCAATTGATCTTGGTTACTGTCAAATCCAATAGGTGGGATAGGGGTTGCCATATGCGTGTGATAAACGTTTCGAAAAAGAGGCTGACAGAATCGGGTCATCTATGTATTTAACAAAATTTATATGTGCATTACGCGCATATCGATTCCCACACAGATTTTCAAGCGCTCATTTCACTCCGTCGTTGTGTCAAGTTACATTTCTGAAGTGATCCAAAAAAGTACGGCGAGCTTTCCTAATAAACCCATTTCATATTTCATGTCGATCGTCGATGAGCTAATTTAAATGCGCATAAAAATTCCGGACAAATTAATAACAGAGCTGAACGAAAAATGGTCCACTCGAGCCCAGCTTTAGCACGCACCCCAGCCACAGCCTAATCGCTTCGACAAAGCTTTATCACCAGCCATTGTGCGACGATAAAGACGGATCTGAGAAATTTGCTTATCAGTACGATAGCACTTTCTACCGAGGCTTGGTCCCCCACACACAAATGAACGACTGCTAGGCCCATTTTTATCTAAAACCATCCCGAAGTTTTCATCACACGAAACGATATGGTGCAAATAGCTCATTGAAAGCTTTTTGGAAATATATCAATGGTGACATTGAAGACGAAGTCAAATTTTGTACTTTTGAATCAATTTATCTAGCATTCAACACCTTTCTAATGTTTTTTACTCTTTCTTTGATGACCCTAGGTTAATTTCATACGAGTTCTCCACCCGTCCGAAACAAAACAAGTTACCTATTAAACGAATATGGGCAACTAGATGCGAAACGAAACTGCTCGTCTTTGTCTATCTCCCGTTCGCGGGCGTATTTGCGTACCGTTGTATTTGTGTGGGCTCGTGCAACCAAGGCAGCAGGCCGTGCGATTAAGATTTCAGAGTGATGTGAATTTTTCCTGAGCGAGCACGACTTCGACGGCTCGGTCCAAGACGGCCATGCTGCCAGTCTCATAAACACAGCCTCGCGAAGTCTGTTTTTGGACATTGGCTCAGCCCTCGACACAGTCGTCCGACATCCAAATTGATCCCCGCGGGAATGAGAGGGGCTATTGCCCAAGGGGAGCCGCCGCCGCCGGAGAAATTCAAATCTTTTCCTTCTTGAGGTCGGTCGAACGTTTGTTTCGTTGGTCGTGGTGTACTGTGGGCCAGAAATGGAAATTTCGCGACAAAAGCTGAAGGTTTTTCAGTCACTGTAAATTTGAGTAGATATGGTCGTCCGATAGATTTTGCTCACGGTTTCGCGCGTGTTTTCGTCGCTGGAGATTTTTTTTCCTGTTTTGGAGCGTCTTGCTAGGTAGTTCTTCGTGAAGCCCAAGCAGGACGGTTCGATTTTAAGTCGTCAGATAGGTTTTGCTCACTGTTTCGTCGCCGAAGAATTTTTGTTCTGTTTTGGAGCGTCTTGCTGGGTAGATATTTAGGAAGGCACAAGCAAGACGGTTTGTTTTTTTTTTTTTTTTTTTTTTTTTTTTTTTTTTTTTTTTTTTTTTTTTTTTTTTTTTTTTTTTTTTTTTTTTTTTTTTTTTTAATTTCTTTATTAGTATCATTTCAAACATTACATTCATTTCTTATATCTAGGTGTACTGTGTTATTTGACAACACTATCATCCTAATTTGGTAAAACAAATTTAAGATTTAATTAACATTTTGTTAACAACATATTACATTTCATTTGCCGTAGCAGTTCAGTTTTTTTTACAGGTGAGTTGATTTCACCTGCTTATAAGAGAAAAAAAACGTTTTTAATATACTTAACCTAACTTAACCTAAACATATAACGCATTAATCGTGGCAATAGAAGATTGTAACGATTTTTGCCTGAAATTATTAATGATTGTATTTGACATTTGTTCCAATGTTTCAACATTGGATATTCTATGTAACTCATTGGTACTATACCAGGGAGGAAGTCTCAGAATCATTTTCAAAATTTTATTTTGAATTCTCTGCAGAGCTTTCTTCCTGGTATTACAACAGCTAGTCCATATTGGTACAGCATACAACATGGCTGGCCTGAAAATTTGTTTGAATATCAACAGCTTGTTCTTAAGACAAAGTTTTGATTTTCTATTAATAAGGGGATAGAGACATTTTACATATTTATTACATTTGGCTTGAATGCCCTCAATGTGATTTTTGAAAGTTAAATTCTTATCTAGCATGAGCCCTAGATACTTAACTTCATCTGACCAATTTATTGGAACCCCTCTCATCGTGACAACATGTCTACTTGAGGGTTTCAAATAAAGAGCTTTTGGTTTATGTGGGAATATTATTAGTTGAGTTTTGGAAGCATTAGGAGAAATCTTCCATTTTTGCAAGTATGAAGAAAAAATATCCAAACTTTTTTGCAATCGACTACAGATGACACGCAGGCTTCGTCCTTTGGCGGAGAGGCCTGTGTCATCCGCAAACAAAGATTTTTGACATCCCTGAGGTAACTCAGGTAAGTCAGATGTGAAAATATTGTATAATATTGGTCCCAAAATGCTGCCTTGAGGAACACCAGCTCTTACAGGAAGTCTTTCAGATCTGGAGTTCTGATAATTAACCTGAAGTGTACGATTTGACAGATAACTTTGAATTATTCTAACAATGTATGTTAGAAAATTAAAGTTTTTTAATTTTACAATCAAACCTTCATGCCAAACACTGTCGAATGCTTTTTCTATGTCTAGAAGAGCAAGACCAGTAGAATAGCCTTCAGATTTGTTGGAACGGATCAAATTTGTTACACGTAAAAGTTGATGAGTGGTCGAATGTCCATGGCGGAATCCGAACTGTTCATTGGCAAAAATTGAATTTTCGTTGATGTGGGCCATCATTCTGTTCAAAATAACCTTTTCAAAAAGTTTACTGATGGAGGAAAGCAAACTGATTGGACGATAGCTAGAAGCTTCTGCAGGATTTTTGTCTGGTTTTAAAATTGGAACAACCTTAGCATTTTTCCATTTGTCAGGAAAATAAGCTAATTGAAAACATTTGTTAAATATATCAACTAAAAATGATAAGCTACTTTCTGGAAGTTTCTTGATGAGGATGTAAAAAATTCCATCATCGCCAGGAGCTTTCATATTTTTGAATTTTTTAATAATAGTTCTCACTTCTTCCAAGTCAGTCTCCCAGGCATTTTCGAAAACGTTCTCTTGATTAAGACGGTTTGTTTTCTGGACACCAACATTCGATTTTGTCAACAAATTATTCCGTTTTTATCAACACACAATAATTGATTTTTTTTAATTTTCAAAATGTTTATAATAGGGTACTTGTAGCCTTTGTTTATTGTGCCCAACTGGCCCCTTCGATTTTGCTGGGAAACGTGTCGTAACGTGTTTTTCGTTTCAAACCGTTACCCAGCAAAATCAAAGGGAGCCGTTGGGCACACTTTTGTTTGCTGCAAGCGCCCTATATAAACTAAATACTTATTTTGAAGCTTTTGAATGCTTTTGAAAGAGTAGAATTTTCGACATTATGTTAATTTTGAGCACCTGCGATACACGGTAGGTGTCAAGTCAAATACGATTCAATAAAGTTTGATTCCTACAAATCCATTAATCTATTGGTGTTTTCAAACTAAGCATAGTCTGTTGGACAAGATTAACCCATCCTTCAACAATCGAGAGTTGCTCTGGCCATTTTCTATCAACAACTGGAATTTGTGATTAGTTGAATACGTACTTAAGAGGGTTTCTATGTAAATTTGATAGACATATGGCGGTTTTTTAAGCATCCCACATCCCTATGGTATGAATTTCTGTATGAAAATAAAAAAAAACTTATATGGCACGTAAGATATCGCCCCCCATCCCCCATCCTTTCTATTACAACCCCAAACATGATTGATGGACGATCCCATATTTGTTCAGTTCTTTTTCAAAAGAGATGCACTTGGGAATGTAATGAAGAATGTTTGGACAACGGCCAGAGTCATGGTCGAGTTTATTTTATTTTGATAAGACTGTCAACCCCTTCATATTTTGGACACTATCTTCTATCTCTCAAACTCGATAGCATTGCACAAATCACAAATCAAACTCGATAGCAATGCACAGACAGCCATTGATAAGATCTTGTTCCAAGGGGTAGGGGAAGAGATAGAGCAAAACTAAGAAATCTTTAGAAAATTTTGGATCCTCCATATAATAAGTTTGCATCGAAAAAGAGGGTAATGGGCTGAAATGGCTGACAATTTGAAAAACTGTTGATACTGTTGGGCGCGTCAACCAACTACGCCATAGAGCGGGTAACGATTCTGCAGTGCAATCGGCCAACCTGAAATCAAAGTCCGTCACGACCCTATATTCTTCTTCTCACAACCCTACATCTCCTTCAGGTCTCTTGAACACTTTTGACTTTTGTGTCTACGAACTTGAGGTTTTTACAAAAGGTTTTCTTACAAAAAGTTCTAATTTGGTGATGCTTGATCTAGATTTTGTACACTTTTGTGTTGTTGGAGAACTTCTAAATAAATAAAAATGGAATGGTGTTTGTATGTCACGAAATGGCTTAAGAACGGGCCAATAGACTTACATGATCATTTGACTGTTGCAAGTGTTCTGACGTGTTTGAGTGAAGGAAATTATTTGGAAAATTCTCTGGAATAACTGGAAAAGCAACTTAAACTAATCTGTCGTTTTGTATGAGAGATTGCATGCCATTTTTCAGTAGCCTACTTGATGACAAAACGAAGTTTGACGAGACCACTAGTATTTAAGGCCCAAGTAAAAATAGAGTAACTGTCAAAGGTGAAAAAGCAATTTAGCCGTTGAAATTGACAAATCGGAAAAAAAAATAAAAACACACGGCTGTTTTACTTCCAAAATAAAAAGGCTGTGTGTATTTATTTTTTTAGATTTGTTAATTTCAAAGACGAAAACTGCTTTTTCATTTTTGACATTTGCATCATTTTTACTTGCACCAAATATTATTTTTACTTAAAAAAAAACTGGAACTTTAGGTTCATTGACAGTCTATTCGTGATCTAAGGTAAAGTTAAAAGACGATGGTGGTGCTATTATAGATTGGCGATTAGTGCATCCCTGTCTAAGTATTTTTGATAGTATAGTCAAAACTCCATGAGTCAATATCTGAAGGGACCATCGACTCATGGAAATATCGGGTGATGGAAGAGAAATTACAGCTGTTTGAGGGGGCTATCAAAGTAACCATGTAATTTTGATTTTAGTATGATTATATGAGTCGATATCGAGTCGTGGAACATCGACTCATATAGGTTTTACTGTAATATCTTTAGGAGAAAGATCACCACAATCATCAACTGATAAGATTTTGGTAATTCAAAACTTTCGCAACATAACTCCACATTTAATCGCCAATCGGGTGTGGCTAAAAATGCAAAAAATGTACCTTGGCAAAAAATCTCTCAGTTGATAAATGCGGAAGTGATTATATGAACTCTCTCTCAGTGGGGATGTAATGCCATAAAGAAAAAAATAGAAGCAGTAGAATGAGGGTGAACAATAGAAAAATAAGTTGTTTCTTGTTTAATCTCTCATGAAAAAAAACAACCCACTTCCTTGAAGTTATTTTTACAAATATGACTTACCTTATGATGCAAAGGACATTTATGTGATTATCGATTTTATATTCTATATTACATAATTTGAAATTCTAACTAAAAAAACTTAAACTATTATAGATTTATTACAAAATCATGTTGATTGATAGGAGTCTGCGATCAACTTTCATTGCGAACTTATAAGAATGAACAATATGGATGCTCCTTACAGCTCCTAAAAATCAATACTGTGCATTTATATGATGAAAATGTGTCTTATCCTGACAAAACAACAATTTTCTTTTCAAATTTGTAAAATATTTTGTCTAAGAAAATTATTCCGTTTTTGTCACGGTTCCGTTTTTGTCAACTGAAAATTGCCGATCGTGTTGATAAAAAGGAACATACCTGTATTAAAACAAACTTTGTGTGGTTCGTCACTATAAGTGTCGGCATTATGCTTTTTTCTTATAATTTCAATATACATATATTTTTCTCTTTTTGACATTATTAAAAATTATCTTTTGAATTGTTCGACATTGTGAATGTTGACGTATTTTTTAAAACTTCTATCATATCGAGTAATGCACAGTAATACTCATATGTAATTTTCAAACAAACTATGTATAGTTCGTCACTACAAGTGTCGGCATTATTCCTTTTCCATATAATTTAAAATATATACATGTAATTTTCAGTTTTCGTCATTAATAAAAACATCTTTTGAATTGTTAGACATTATAGATGTTGACGTATTTTTCAAAGCTTCTACCAAAAACTTCTCGAGACAAAAATACAAAACTAGCGTATATTTCCCCCTTGTCCATGGATCGCATCATCGACCAGAGGTGACTCCCAGATCTTTTCCTCCCTCACTAATAAACACCCTTCCCGTGGTGATTGTGGAGATGCAGAGGTATTCTCGGTCTCTAGAAGCAACAATCATTACACCCTAACATTCCTTCCCCATCCCAACTGACTGTAAGGACATGGTCGGCGCCGTTATTGATCAATAATATTAGATCTGCTAAAATTTTGTATTCGATATTGTATGTTTATGTTGCATTTCAACTATAATTGTATTGTTTATCTGATTGCGATCGAAAAGTTTTATGACTGTTACCTGTTTTTTTTTTTCTGTATTTAATTTAGTTTAAGGCAATATACGATTAAGTAAACAGTCTGTACAGTTCAACTGAAGACGGTGTAAATAAATAAATAAATAAAAATTGCACTTCGAGAGTAAGCGGAAACTCGCATCCCTTATTCATTTGGATCGTAGGGCAATTCTTACCAGTTCCGATCAATTGCAACCATTGACATGTACAGTCAGTCTATGCTATGCTATGCACTGTAAATTTGAGTAGGTATGTATTAATTTTGCATTTTTTGCTCATTACAATAGCTCTTAGAATTTAATCGCCACATTTTGATTCTTAACCCTTAGTGATGGTGTTCGGATCCAAAACACAGCCGAAAGCCATGCCACGAAATGGAAGAAGGTAAGCGTGAGGATTACAGACGGCGATGGAGTAGGTATAGACAACAAACCTATACCGAAGCCGTGTCCGTTGCTTCGTCCGCAGCATTCGGCTCGGGTCCCGAGAAATTTGGTTTAAAACTTTACAACCATCATGGCTCGCTAATTATAGCATCCACACTAAATACACACCCGACCGTGATGCTGCAAAGAGCGAGATGGGAAAGAGGTGCGTGGCGAAGTTGGCCATGATGGGTCGGTTCAGTTCGGATCGGTTCTCCGTGGACCATCTGTGTATGAAAGCAAAGCAGGCCTTGCGCCGAACTCTCGGTTCGATTGTGTAGGAAAAGCGAGGCCTACTGCTGTAGCGCACACATTCCAAGGCTCACGACGACGACCGACCGACGGCAAGGGTCCCAAATCGTGAGTTTCGTTTTGTTGTCTACGCGTGAACACGAACGCGCAGGGTTCGTGAAAATATGATTTACGAAGTCGTGGGTCTGCTTTCCGAGTGCTAAACGATCGTGGAAGAGCAGGTGGAAAATTTGGTGATGTTTTTATATTTTTTTTATGAACACAATAATCTCTGCATGCCTGTTGGCTTCTAATTAGATTTGGTCCATAAGTGTATAATCGATTCAATGACTAGTATTTTTCCGGGGTTCTGTGAGTCTTATGAGTTACGATAATGTCCTTGAAAGTTTGAGTAATATTCTTTGAATATTAGAACTGAACGATCACAGGGAAAAAAATTGAATCCATAACCATGATTTACAAGTCATAAAATTCATAAATTGGTAAGGTCATGATTAAGGACAATGGAAATTCGCGAATTCGCGGAAGCCGTGAAATCCGCGAAATTTGGCCTTCGTCGCGAAATTTAGGAATCCCCGCGAAATTAAAGAGAATGATTATTCATCTTCAAGTCGAAGATCCATCAAAAGTTTTATAATCGTTTAGTTTTAACTTGAATGTATTTCTGGCTTGCTAAATTCGTTTGAAATTTTGCATTACCACTCTGATATTCAACTTAATATCTGAATTCGATAAATGAAAACTATATTTTATGAGATTCCGTGGAATTTACACATATAGGGTACATTACCACTTAGGCACTTCCATGATTCACTTTGGCATGAGGGGTTTTTCTCGTCCGAATTGTCTGAAACTTAGCAATAAGAAGCGCTTCAGTCCGTCGCATATTGGAGCCAAATATGAGCTCTGTAGCTTTCAAAAAAAAACCCACTGCCGAAGTGAATTAAAAGTGCCAAGAATAGGATCCGGCTCCCTAAATGCTATTTTCACTGAAAATGTGTATTTTTGTGTAAAAAAGGCCAAAAGTATTAGACCGCGATAAGGCCGCGAAATTTTTAATTTATTGTCATGGTCACGCACGAAATTCCAAGAATTTTGCCGAGATTTTCAATTGTCCCTAGTCATGATATGAAAACAATGAATCATGGATTCTGAAGTCATATTCATGATTCTTCACAAGCGTAAAATCCAGAGCGACAACATTAAGCGGTTCGCTTTGTATCAACTTATTTGTGTCGATCACCCAGAAACCAACACGACAAAATAATAAAATAATTGTGTGGTAGAGTATTTGTCTCTTAATATGAAGGTTCTTAGTAAGAATCCCGCTCTGGCATTTTTATTTTTTATTTTGTTGATCATGATAATCGAATCGACACTTTCGGCCAAATGGCCCTTTTGGCCTACCATTCTTTCCGCTTTCCTGTTCTTGGTTCTAAACGCGCAGCTATTCATTCAAACCATGCTGAGAGTGAAGGGTTCAAATCCCGCCGGTCGCAGATCTATTCGAGTTGATATGTTTTTCAACCTCCCAAGGCATAGAGTATCTTCGTACTTGTCAAATGATATAAAGTTTAGTTAAAAACTTTACAAGTGTTCATAGAGCATTAAGCTGAGAATTAAGCTAAATCCCCGGTGGAAACGTACCGCTAAGAAAAAGAAGATGCAGTCGAAAAAGCTAATTTAAAAGTATCCTATTGCAATTTGCTCAAATCGTAAATATGATTCAATGACCACACAAACATCAACAACAATAACAACAACAACCGCAACATCAAAAAATAGCACTGATCCATCGGTCCATTTGATTCACTCAGCCAAATGAGCCACGTGAGACGTGGCCTGGTTTTATGGTGCTTTTGGCCTCCATTTTCTATCCCCTTGCGGGCTCCCGCTTGCCTAGCCTACTATGCTGCCTGCCTGCCTTCCATTTATTGCCGAGAAGGAGAACCCGCTTCGTCTGATGATCGTAGTAGCCGTGGTCGTCGCCTTCGTCATCGCCGTCCCGAGAGTCCAGCCCCAAAGCGCGAGGTCTTTTGAGTAGGTAATAGGAAACCAGTGTGGTGGTGGTGTGTGGACAGAAGGGGAGCGCAGCGCAACTCCACCTCAATCCGCCGAGAGAGTAGAAGACGAAGAGAGCGGAGATGGAAAAAATGCCAAACCGGGACTGGGACTGGGGTATCTTATTATTGCTAGCGGACATTCGCCCCGAAAAAAATGATCTCCGAGTTAGAAGAATAGCTCTATCACAAAATCGCGCACCAAAAAAAAACATGAAACACGCACACACGTGTAGAGGCGAACGCCGCATGAGTGTCCGGTAGTTGGTTTTGTAATCCGAGAGCAGAGTCAACTCTTTTTGCTGATTGGGTTTTTTCTCTATCGTTGACTTCCTTCACTGTAGGATCGCTAAAATCTGTTCTAATTTGCCTGAACCTGTAATTTCACTGGGCGGCATTCTTTAATTACTTGATTCAAAGAGAGCAAACAATTATACTTGTTTCTAATCCACAATTACATCAGAGTGGATTTTCTAAGGTGTGAAATTGGCATTCCAGGGAAAAAGATCTTTCAACGAAAAGTAGGGTAGGTGTACCAGTTATGGACATAGTGGTTCCCTATTTTGCCATACTTAATTACTTTATTGTCATCAAATTTTGAAAATTTTTGTGTGTCATAGTAGTTAGATTTAAGATATATCTCGATGTTAAAACATTCAAAAAGATTTAAAATTTGAAAGTTACCAAAATTTCACCTATGGCCAAATAGGGAACCACTATGGCCATAACTGGTACACTTTCCCTAGTACGAAATCCGCAAAGGACTCATGTTCCGTAACCGGTCGTTTGAGAACGTCGCGACCCATTGGAAGCCCACACAATAGATACCTCAGCCAGCGCAGTTGCTGGCTAGTGTAGTGTGCTATTCCTATACCTAAAAAACAATGCGCTCTCGGGCTAGGCATTGGATATATATAGAAAGCGTTGTGTTTGGATGGGCATCTAATTCTTCCGAAAGAGGTGCACTTTGCGAAAAAGGACCACGTGATTATTGAGCTGAAATCGTATTCAGGTTTACTTCTGCGTTCATGAGTCCTCTCATGGCGTAGTGGTTAACGCGCCCCAACTAGAGATCGGGGAGTCGTGAGTTCGATTCTCACTGAGAAGACGTGTAACTTTTTCGCAAATCTTCACATCAATTTGTCCATCTAATCCAATTGCAAATTATATGTAATGTTTAGCTTTTCGGTAGTTGTTAAACTTCCATTCGGCTGGTTAGCCGTAAACCACGATTCATAATTAAAAACAAGTATTTAAAAACTGTTTTAAAGATCTTTCCGAAGGTTTAACCAATGAGAAAAACAGGTTTAGGTTAAGATATTATGTTTATCTGGCAAAAAATTGAAAAGATCTGGCAAAAATCAAGATTTTGTGCAGTTTTTGTTTAATAACTTGGTCAATAATTTTTTTGTGAAATATGTTATACAAACAGTTTGCAAACAACTAAGATTGCTTCAATAGCTTTTAAAAAGATTTGGAATCGGTTGAGTATCCATGGCCAACTAAAGATGAAATTTTTAGTAAAATGGGCAAATATTTGGAGTAAACTACTTTTGACTACCCAAGTATACCAATGTTACTTGAATGAATAACAGCTTATTCAGCTCAAATGTTGTTTGTACAGCTTTTTTTTCATTTGAATAAGCTGTTATTCAGCTACCAATGTTACCTGGGTAAAACTAGTTTTGATTTTGGACATACTTTATGTTCTACAAAGTTTTGATAAATTTAATTTTGAATGGAATTATGCAAAAAGTTTCATAAATGGTTGAAAAATAACAAAGTTATGTATACCTCACTGAAGGTCATTTTTTATAACCTAAAAACTCACCTTCAAGATGCTTGCGTAACCTCTAAATGTTGAATTTTTGGCTCAAATTTTGAGATTTCGCTTCTCATGTTATTTGAATTTAGAAGAGCACACGAATTATTGGTTTCGAGAACTTTTGACTGATGCTGTTAACTAAACCACATTGCCTCGTTATGGATGATGAGACGTATGTAAAAGCAGACTTCCGGCAGCTACCGGGGCTCCAGCTTTTCACTGCTCATCAGTAATTCGATGTACCTGGGGACGTTAGAAAGCAACAGATGCCAAAGTTTGCCAAAAAAAATATATCCAAATCATATATTTTTTTTGGCAATTTGCTGGTGTGGAAAGCGGAGCACCACATTCGTGACAACTGGAACGGCCAATGGGCAGGTGAACCTAAAGGAATGCTTCCAAAAGCGTCTACTTCCTCTTCTTAGCTCACACGATGGTTTTACGATTTTATGACTGGATTTGGCCTAGTGTCATTACTCAAAAGAGGTTTTGGAGTGGTCAAGGCTAAGGAGGTCAATTTCGTGCCGAACGCACAGTAACTGCGGCCAATTGATAAGTGCTGAGAAATCATGAAACAGGCACTTTGGAAGCATCCTAAGGAAGTGAAATCGGAGTAAGATATGAGTCTGCAACGCAAAAAAAAAGTTGGTCAAAGTGTTGTGCAGGACCTTATCCGTTCGAGTAAAACAAACATGAAAAATGTACATAACATGTTTTATATTACTCCCTGAAAGTTTGAAGATGATTGGATGAACGTGAGAATTTAGCCAAATACTTGTGTGTGTGTCGCAATTTGATTCCGTACACCTTTTATGATATATGAAAAGCAAGGACTATTTTGAAAGAAAGGACGAATTTATTTGGAGATCTAATCGATATTAAATCGGGCAGTTTTAACCAAAATATGATTCCTACAAGACATTAGGTCTTATTTTACATGCTCGGTGGATTGAATTATTAATACAAAAGCACAAAATTGTGAGGCGCTGAAACATTTCTGAGAGCGGTAACTGTTTCATCGAACCCTAATTTTCTGGAGACACATCTTTTAATCTTTGAAACACGCAAAAAGTTATCGAATGAAACAAAGGGGCCAACTTGCAAAGCTTTCAAAAACTGAAACAAACACAATGCTTTTCAAGCAAATGCACTTCTGTTCAGCATTGCTCTCTTGTTAAAGTCAAAGATTATCTTCGTTATTCTATTCGTTGAATAAATTTACGTTAAACTTATGCCTGTTAATAGATCAAAAAGGCGTAGAGAGGAAGCATAGACAACAACTACGAGACTTGCAGCATAAATAGTTCAAAGCGATTAGGGAATTGCTTGAATTTCATACAATTATGTCTACTAGACATTGTCTAGCAGCCATTCCATGAAAAACCGATCTGGTGGGTCACCGAATTCCGTGAAAATATGTTAACTTGTTCCTTAACCGAAATAAGGATACACGTGCTTTTGGATTTTTTTAATTAGAGTGACCATTTCCGAAAAATCGTGACTTTGCAAAATTTGTATTTTAATAAAACTCATAACTTTTGAACCGCTTGACCGATTTCCAATTTCTTGAACAAAATGACAGCTAGAGTTTTTGACTTTTAAAAAAATAAAAATTCACAAAAATTGTATTTTACATGAAAAAAAAAATAAAAAAATTCCGCATATTCGTGTTTTGAAGGTCTCGGGACCAAAGGATCTGATGCTGTTATTTTTTTTATATATTTTCGAAGTTTTAGTTGAAATCTTAAGCTTTTATCCATAGAAAAAGATTAGAAATCGGTTAAGCTGTTCAAATGTTATGATTTTCTTTAAACAAAAAATCTAATGCGCTGAGACCTACAGTGTGTGCCGATTAAAAATGACTGATTTTATATTTTCAAAAAAATATATCTCAATAACTAAAAAACATACATCGCTGAAAATTTGTCAGCAAACGTAAATTTTTTTGAGCTTTTGAAATAGAAAAAATGAGAACAGAAATGTTTGGTCCCAACGCCTTCGAAACACAAAAAACGAAAATTTTTGATTTTTTCATGTAAAAAACATTTTTGTGAAATTTTGTATTTTTCTTGAAAAGTCAAAATCTTTAGCTTTCATTTCGTTCAAGAAAATTGAAAATCGGTCAAGCGGTTCAAAAGTTATGATTTAAAAAAAAATAAAAAAAATTGCAAGATCGCGATTTTTCTGATTACCCTTTTTTGGAAATGGTCACCCTTATAAAAAAAATCCAAAAACACGTGTATCCTTATTTCAGATAAGGAACAAAATAGCAAATTTTCATGGAATTCGGTGACCCATTAGTTTTTCATGGAATGGCTGAATAATAGTACATATATAATGAAACCTCATTAAAGAGAAATATACTAAACTATGTAAGGCAGCATCGTGATTTGAGATAAAATAAACAAGAAGTAAATTTACGTATCGTACCTTTTGATTCCGCCCCAATCACTTATCTTTTGACAGATACGCGTATTTCGACTACCACTTGTAGTTACTCGAGCAACTGAAACTGAAGAAGCCTACAAGTGGTAGTCGAAATACGCGCATCTTTTAAAATTAGAGCGGAACTACAAAGTATAATTCTCAAATAAACTTTTATGATTCTCTTCATTGATTTTCTGCTCAGAGGGTTCGAATACGAAAAGAGACTGATTTATGTGTTTAATTTACAACTGAAATTATTTTTGAGGTGCTAAACATTACGAATCAACGAACTTTATCATAGTTTCGTTACTAAAAGAGTACTTCTTGATGATTTTCAAAAGTACTGTATTCGGCCATATGTAAGAGAGCCGTAACGCTTGAGCCTACTCCCCCCTCTCCCAGAGCGTTGCGTGATTTGTGGACGGCACCTGAAGCAGTTTCAACCAAACTATGTATTCGACAAAATATAGTCTTACTTTGCATGCTCGGCGGGTTGAATTAAGGAAAATATTAAATCATAGTTTGAATTTCATTTGAGCATCAATGGAAATTCGTATTTTTCAGACGAAAAGATATTTGGGACCACAGGCAACAACTTAGATTAACCGGATACCACCTTAACTTGATTTAATGATGAGTGGGAAGTATTTTTTTCGAACCTTGCAAGTCTTCTAAAAGAGATGGTATTTTCCCAGCACAGAAGGATGAACATGTACTACTCTCTCAGTAAGGTGAGTTTGTAAATAAATTACAAAAAAAAAACTAATCTACCAAAGAAGTCATCCTTAACATTTTTATTCGATGATCTTTTCGGGTTATAAATTGTCTCGTTTTCTGATCATTCTTGCCACCAGTGTTGATAGACTCACACTCATAATCTCAATCAATACGCTCTCCCGTGAGAGCAAACTTATTAGAGATCTGCTTCGTAAATCTCACGCTTGAGATTTTGATGCAAAATCAACTCAATCAACTCAAACCGTAAAAAAATGATTCAGTCGCAAAACTCGGCAAAAACTCGTGAAATCTGAATGTTGTTGTTTACGTTAGAAAGGATTACTATAATTTCACCAGACTAACCATTATTGCCGTGTGTGAGTAAACTGTGGAAATACGAGACAATGAGTCGAAAAGGTGAGCCAACTTATCTATGATTTTTTGACTGCTGAGTTGCATGATCGACAACTCACACATGAAAAATCTCAAGCGTGAGTTGTGGGAAATTGAGTTTTTCACAACACTGCTTGCCACACGATATACACATGCAAAAAAGGACATTTGGCAAAAAAAAGCTCTCAGTTAGTAATTGTAGAAGTGCTGATTAGAACACTAAGCTGAGTAGCATACTCTGTCCCGATTGGGACGAAACACCAGAAAGAGAAGACCTATGGCAGATATCTTCTGAACATGGGCTTTCGGCGAAACTAATAAGATTGTCTCGGGAATATGACCGTGATGATTATATACTGGGTTATGGCTTTCAGTATGTTATTAACAAACAAATTTACTAGGGTAGAAGCACCGGTTTTGGCCAGCATCCTCTTCTTCTTCTTCTTCTTGGCATTACGTCCTCACTGGGACAGAGTCTGCTTCTCAGCTTAGTGTTCAATGAGCACTTCCACAGGTATTAACACACACTTAAACAGACTTTATAAGTTCGGTAAACGAAATCACCGAAACCGATCTGTAATTCATAAAAATACTGATGTACCGGGTACCCCCGTTGGTTTGACCACATTTAATCTGAACACTTTTTAATTTGTACCCCGCTAATTTGCACATCGTTCAGATTAAAAATGGTTTAAACGTCATTTAGCTCAAGGAACAGAGTAAAGTGGAACGGAACGCAGAATCAAAACAAAACAGTAAAAGAGGTAACCAGATACACGTTTCTAGGGTGACTAGATGTTCAAATTAAAAATGAACCACGATGGTTTGCATGAGGTACCGTTCAAATTAGCGGGGGTGTACGGTATCGGTAAATGGCCAGCTTTTGACAGTGCGTCATTAACAAAATTACTGAATTTCGGTAACCTGGGGTAAAAATTTACCGAACATTTTGTAATTGTACGACCTTACCCAAGTCTGTAAAATATCACACTGACAATTTGGTAATCAATGAGTTAGTCCAAGGTTTTTATAATGACAGGTTTACCGATCTAAGCAGTCAGTGGGTGCGCGGTGTGGTCAGCTGCGAGGGGGTGAAAAGTGACAGCTGGCGAGACGGCGAGCTGGCCTATATGTTTATGTATTTTCTCCACCGATGGTTTCTAGCGTATCCATAGAGATGTTTGTGTTATTGAAAATTGTTGCGTGTGACTCAATAGTGAAGGTGAGTGGAATACAGTTTAGTTATTTTCTGTAGGTAAAATTTATTTTGTATTTCAGATTCATCATTTTGTGCAGTGAAGCAAAAATAAATACGCCAGGAAACATTTATGTATTGCCTAAGGAATTCCTATAGAAAGTCGTACATCAATGTGTCAAGGGATTTCTCCAAGAAGTTGTCCCGGAAATCATCTAGTGAATCATTCAGTGGATCAATGACTTCTTCTACGGATCCCATCGAGAATCATTTTAGAGATTATTTTAAGGATACCTTCTGGAGTGTGAATTAATTGAGAAATAATTCTTGGAATTCCTTCAGGATTATATTTTCTAAGATCTAAACCTTCTAGCAATTCTAGAATTTAATTTAAGTAATTCTGGGAATTCTATCAAGATTTCTTTAAGAAAATTGTTTGATTTCTTCAATGATTTTCAAGAGTATTCCACGGATTGTTTTTTTTATTTTCTTAAGCGAATCTTCCAAGGATTACGTTTAGGATACTCGAATTTCTTCAAAGATTTTAGATATTTGGAAGAAAATTCTCCAGATACACCTCTAGGTATTATCATAAAATTACAATCAGACTCTTGCAGGAGTTTCTTCGTGGATCATAACAACTTTTTGTTCAGGGATACCTCCAAGAAATTCCATATATTTCTACAAGAATTTTACCTAGGATTCCTCGTCGGTCCTTGTCATGAATTCACTTTTCCTTTTAAAATCGTTTAAGGATTTTTCCAGAAGTTTTGAATGGATTTATCTATTAGTTTCTTTAAAAATAATCTTTGAGACACCTACTTCTTGGATTCTTATGATAATGGTAGGAATTCTTTTGAGTTCAATAGTCACTCCAACAATTTCTTCAGTAGTTTACCTTTGCATTTTTATCATTTTTTAATTAAATGTATTTCTTTATTTTTCCTGGACTTTCTTCAGGGAGTTTTCCGATGCTCTTACAAGGATAGAGAAGGTATCGACCGTGATTGTTTTATATTATTTTTTAATGGCTATATTGGTCATGCGACTCAAAGTGAAGTCTTGCATATTCCTGCAAGAATTACTACGAAGCTTCAAGCATTGTTTTCCAAAATTTTGTTCCAAAAATTCTTTCAGCATTTTTTGAATGTTTTTTTTTTTTTACTAAATACTCCACGAATGCCTGAGAAGATTTGTCCATATGGAAGATTTCTTCAGGTCCTTCCATGACTTTTACAGAATCTTTCTAGGAAATCTTTCTTGAACCTATCCAGAGATTATTGGAGGTATTTTCCATTTTTTTAATCCTCAAAAGCCCTGGACGTACCTTTAATTTTCAAAGAGCCACAATTTGAAGACCGCTAGATCGATAAATTTTAAATAAATTCTTAAGTTTATGTGATTAGTTGGTCATCCCCCTTAACCCCTCCCCCTTTTCTGGTCACGGGGGTATTTTTTCGGATTTCAATTGTTTATCTTAGATATTCTTGTAACAAAACGGTTTTTGAGAACCTGGCCACAATGGAATGTTTATTAAATTATTTCATTCTAGATCAATAAATAAACAAACAGTACATATAAAATGAATGAGCTTTTTCAACACCATTGACAAACTTATTTATATTGAACAGAATCCGAAATTCTGAATTTGGATGAAGCTTCAAATCGATCTCAAACTGAAGAATTAATTTTTGAAGTAAACGATGCAGCACCCACTCAATCAACGAACAAAAATGCGACTTTGGTGATTGAAACTCTAAGAACCTAAGAGGCCTCCTAGAAAAAAAACACGAATTGGAATTACTCAAAAGGAAACTCATTTAGTTGAGTGTACAGTAAAAAAGCATGAAGAATATTAAAATTCTTAAGACTGCAAATAGAACAATTGCCCTGGAAAAGGAGAAAACGGAAAAAGATTTGAGAAAGCGTTTGATAGAATATGAAAAACATTTAAATGAATGCAAAACGGAGCATGCAGATAAATTACATATTATAGAACATATGCGAAATTTGTTGAAAGGAGTGCTGACAAAAAACATGCTAGACGTGATAATGGGTCATAAAAAGAAACCATAATGGACCACAGAATAAATAGCGTTGGCGTTCGCAATCAGATATCTCAGCAAACGTTGTTATCTTTTCCTTCGATCGGAGATACATTTTCCGCTCCCATGCTTATCTACCTTATCATCTTACGCTCAAAAAATTGATATGAGAAATGGACTGTTGAAAGATGTGCTAAAATCGATGTATTTTATGGGTCTTGAGCTACAGGAGCATGAAAGAGCCTGCGTCGTATCCTATGATGAGATGAGTGTACGAAAAACTTTGGAGTATGACAAATCAAACGATGAAATCGAAGGCCAGCATACACACGCTCAAATTGTAATGGTCAGAGGCTTATTTTCGAAATGGAAGCAGGTGATTTTCATTGATTTTGACCGATGACAGTGAACATACTTATGAATATAATTAAAGAATTGCATCATATTAAGTTCAATGTCGTACCAGAAAATACTAAATTGAGGAAGCATCTAGGTAAAGTTGATTTTTAGACTATTTTTTATCATTAGACATAAGTTTTACCAGAGCAAGTTGAAACAGATGAGACAAGAAGAACAAGTTGAGTTTTCAAAGTAGATTTTGAAGTCTGCGTTCAAATATTAGCTTTAAAATAAATTGAAGCGTATTTTTATATAAATGTTAAATATTTCATCAACCTAGGACCGTTTCAACTTGGCTCGGATTCCCTATAATTGTATTTGTATTTGTAGCTAGGTAGTTTACTATAATCGCATATCAGTCCCATATGAATTTTCATCAGTTTTGGATAAGCGACTCTTTTTTGTTCTAATGTTTTTACGTTTATATGTACACACAGAACATGTGTGAAATGTACTTGTTGAAACTCTTTTTTTATTGATGATTATAGATATTCAAATCATGCGATATAATTGTAAATATAGTTGAAATTTTTGAATATTTAAGCATTTTGAACATTCAATTATTATACGCAGTTACAGGTTGTGATTTTTTTCCCTAAATATTTATTTTTTGTTCATGGACTTACACTGTATTTTTTCCAGTGGTTTCAATTGAAAAAACGTATTTCGAACATCCGGTGACGAACGAAAAGATATTTGTTTTTGGTGACAGTCCTCATGATCTGAAACTCATCAGGAACTGGTTTGTTGGAGAAGGAATATTAATGAATAACAATGTTATTAATTCCCGTCTAATAGGCATATTGATTGAAGAGAGAGCACAATTCGAATTAATCCCTCTATTTGCGCTGAACAACGGGCATATCGAATTGTCATCTGCTGAAAAACAAAACGTAGCAAGTACACGAACGAAACAAAACAAAGTGATCGGTGAAATAGTAAATTTATTTTCATGGCATGCTGATTCATTACGCAAAAACAAAGTGGCCAGGTGTCATATTGTTTTCCAATATGGTGGATCAACCAATTTGACACATCGTATTACCTCCCTTCTAGATACCTTGAGTTAGACTACCGACAGCTCAGTAATCTGGCTCAATCGAAACGTCAAAACAAAACTTTCGGTATTCACCTATGCAGCTTGATTTTCAATTTTATGTAGCTACTCGCAAAACATTAATTTGGAAGATTTAGTGTGGATCACGGTGTACTATATTTAAGAAGGTGATATATTCCGAAAACTGACAGCTAATTGACGACGTCATTCCTATCTACCTCGAACAAATTTGCGAAAAAAATGATCTAGTGGTCCGGAAGGTATATGGTACGATAGGAGTGACGTCAGATGTTTACAATCAAACTTGATATTTACATCAGTGAAGAGCCTGCCTTGTTAATTTTTATGTCGTGGTGTGGATGTTGTTTTCATACGGTAAGCTAAATAAAGTGAAATGTTAAGGGCATATTGCGTATACTATATGAAATCTTCTACAGCCCATGTTCACGTCCGTCTGCAGTCTACCCGCTGCTTCTTAGCAGCACTACCTACACCAAGATGCCACGTTACAGCTTCATTTTCTGCAATTAGTCGAATTTGGTAGCATCGGCTTGTCCCCAATGATTGCCAAGCCAAGTGATAATAATGTTCTACAAGTTAATTTCATAATAAAGTGTAGTGGAATAATCCTACACGTTTGTTCTAATTCTTGTTAGAAACAACCTTCCGGGAGAATACCACTGGTCCTAAATTACAGATTTTCGGTAAACGACTACCGAATGTTCAGTAATTTTGACAGATTCCATTCCAATCGCAAATTATCGCTCCGATCGCTCAGCTGTTGAGATTTCGGTAAATAGATTACCGACTTCGGTGATTTGTTCTAAGTATGAGAGAGCTTTTTTGCCAAAGTTGCCATTTTCGCATTCGTATATCGTGTGGCAGGCACGACTATACTCTAATGCCCAGGAAGGTCAAGGAAATTTCCATTACGAAAAGATCCTGGACCGACCGGGAATCGAACCCACACACCTTCAGTATGGCTTTGCTTTGTAGCCGCTCGGCTATGGAAGGCGCCAATAATTTCAGTAATATTAGATGAATCAATTGTTAAAGCTGATTTTATGTTTTTTAGGATCTAGACCGTCACTTAAGTATAGCGGTTGCTGGGCTTATTGCAGAACCTCATGCATGGTCGGAAATACATTTCAGAATATAAGAAACATCATAATTTTATCTATGCCAATAAATTTCAAGTAGACACGATGATTTTTATATTCGCCTTAGTTGTTGATTCTATGTGAAGACTTGTTCGTGCATTCATCATCATCTTTAGCTCTTTTTAATTCACCTCAAATTGATCCTCGGAATTACTCAGTAAAACAGTGCATCTAATCGAGTACAATCATGCCTGTGAAACCCACCGGAAATGGTTTTAGTGCAGATCGAGAATTGGTACGCACAAATCTCCCTCGCCGGACCGCCAACAGTGCAGAACGATACTAATGAACTGCAGTTGCATCGTTAAGAATTAATTCCACTCCACAGCGGCGGGGCCTCGAGGGGGAGCTTTTATCACTTCTTATAAACTAACATTGTAATTACTACCAATCGCACCGCCGCCGTTCTTTCGTTTGTTGGTTGAGTTCTTTGAGGGTGCTCTCAAGCCGCCAAATGGCACACACGATAAGCGCACGGATTTCCTCCTGTCGACTTGATGCGTTGCGTACATAACCTGTGCAACACTTAATCCATAAAATGCCAAACCGAATTACGTTTTGGCTTCTCTCTTCGCTTTTGTGTGGTGCCATCAGAAACGGTTCTTTCGACGCGGCGTTCTTTCGGTGTGGCGGCGCGGTTCCTTTGGCGACTACGACGGAGACGACGTCTGAACCCGTTCCTTCATCGCCACTAGTGTTCTGTGGCCGCAGTGCCCCCTTGGCCCCCCTTCCCGTGCATGTTTCTATTCAATCCGTTTGATGATGAGAAGAATCTCTAACTCTGTACACTTCAGTGCAAAAGATCGGGGTCATCCCCATGCATACAATTTTGGGATTATTATTGAATAAATAATGAATTATTCAATAATTTCCCAATGGGGTTTTTTGTTATATCTACAAAAAAATAATCTAAATATTATAAAAAATCTGCTTAGTGGAATATGGTAGAGGCATAGGTTTTGGCCAGCCTAAGATAAATTATTTTTTTCAAAATATGTAGAGCACTATATGTACTGAAAATACGCCAAATAAAAGATTTTAATTCATATGTGTGAGATACTTTTGCACGGGAGTGTATGTTCACTAGAACCACATCACATACGCACATATAGCGACCGGACTCATCACCTCGTCCTTCACCGTCACCACCACCTCCTTCCGCCATTGAAAAACCACATGTAATTACGAATTAAAATAAGTATAAATTATATGTTTTTAATATAGACTTGATTAGTCAGCAGAATTTCAATCAAAATTACTTTTTCTCGATGCTTCCTCTTTGGTTGCGATCTTTCGGGAGCGCGGTTCAATTTAACTCTGTGTGATGTGATTCGTTGCTACGAGAGCCGCAGCAACAACAGATCATTGGCCGCCGCCGCCACCACCACGACCAAAAGCTGCCATCTTTGGGGGAGGATGGGGTAGCGCTCCACGGAGGTCGTTCCACGGATAGCTGATGCATGTTTGCATTTTCATCATGATCATCATCATCGTCATCATGGCGCAAGATGAACTCCAATAGTAAGAACCTTTAAAATGTTACGCGGTTTTGATAGAGGTTTCATTTGGCCAAAATAGCCCAGTGCGTAATAAGCGAGAAGTTACAGTAGAGTTCACAAAAGTTTCAAATGTAAGTTCTCAGGACTGTGACGGAGGCCCAACTATCCATAGCGATAAATGCATAGCTATTCAGCAAGACCAAGCAGAGCGGAACTGTAAAAATAATGGCACATTGTCACTCAGCACGATGGTATACCAAGCTGATTACTTGGACTGCTCTAAGTACCTCTATGATCATCGATCCCCACTCATAGGATCATTCCAAACTTCAACAACCTAAATCCAGCCCTGTTTTTCTATTTTTTAGTGAGAACAGAACAGTTACAGAACATCCACAGTAAATTGAATGTTCTCTCCTGTAATTAAAGTAATTTTATTGTCACGATTGTCTTACACGAAAACAATTAAAAATACACACATGTACATCAAAGGTCACGCAACTGAAAAAAGGCACCGCACCTTGTTCCTAACTCTAACCGCTCGCACAGGTGGTGGATCTAATCATTTCGTCATCGCATCATTACCGACCCCCGGACAATGGGTCCTAACGGTGGTTCCACAACTCGCGATGACAATTCCCGGCGAGAAGAATATCATTTCGTCGAGTCGCGGACTCAGGAGGCAAAAGTTCTCAAGATCTCTTCCTCGTTCTTTGCATCTCTCTCTCTCTCTATCGCTCAAATCCAATTATTTTCGTTTATTAGGGACATGTACACGCGGGGTCGTAATCATCATCGCCCGGGCCGGAAACAGTCGACCGGGCCCGAAAGCCATCTTATTTAAGGGTATGCGATGTTTTGAAGGATTTCGTCAAATAGTTCGTCGTTTCGTCTAACGGAAGCACGTCACAATTTTTAGCTACAGGTCGCCAAAGTTGTATAAAACATTGGTTTCATTGATGTTTACATCAAATGTTAACATTGATTTATTAAAAAATATTACGATCTAATTTACCAAGCATGCCAAATGGGACTTAAACTTTCATTTCAGATATAATTTGGTTGAAATTGCACGATTAAATTGAGGTTAAATCGGTTTTATCAACATGATTGCTGTCTCCATACGAAATTCTTTGTTTCTCTTATATGGTAATATACAATACTTTTCTAAACCAACAAAAAATAAATTTTGAGCCACGGAAGTATTCTGAAATTTGTTGATAACTAGACGTGCTATGATATTTCTGAAAATGGCAATGGATTCAGCAATTCTTAATTAAGTAAATAGCGGTATTTTGTTGCTTTAGACAAAAACGTGTTCCGCAGTGTTATCGATTAATCGTATTCTGCAGTCGAAATTCTACACATTTCACTCTGAAACTATTTGATTTTCACTTTTTTCGCGAATTTTTGTAACGCGAGTAGTCGCACGTTGTACTTTGTACAACACCCTTGGTTTTGCGAATATCCCAGGAGTCTGACCACTTAGAAAGATGACGTCTTCGGCAAAATTGTTCAGTAGCTTAAAGGCTTTTATTATTATAGCCAAGAAATTCGGGATTTTGCCACTAGGCGGCACTAGTGAGCATGAAACTTTTGTTTCTAAGATCTCATGATCCTGACCACTTAGAAAGATGACGTCTTCGGCAAAGTTGTTTGGTAACTCAAGGACTATCATTGTTTGAGCTAGTTGATTCAATATTTTGTCACTAAGCGGCGCTAGTGAGCATAAACCATTTGTTCCGCAAATATCTCAGGAGCCTGATCACTTAGAAATATGGTGTCTTCGGCAGAGCTGTCCAGTAGCTCAAACTCTTTCTTTGTTTAATTCTTAACGTTCGAGATTTTGCAAAATAATGACAGTCTTTGAGCTACTGAACTACTTTGCCGAAGACACTATCTTTCTAAGTGGTCAGGCTCCTGAGATATCTGCAAACAAAAGTTTCATGCTCACTAGCGCCACCTAGTGGCAAAATTTTGAATCAACTAGCCTGAAAAATGATAGTCCTTAACTTACTAAACAACTTTGCCGAAGACGACATCCTTCTAAATAGTCAGGATCCTGAAATATGTGCAAAACAAAAGTAAAACTTCAATGCCCACTAGTGCCACCTAGCGGTCAAATTCCGAATTGAATGAGGTACCATCAGATAGCGCTTCACCTCCAGAACAACTTTAATAAAGACCCCAAGTTTCTATATTATCTGGATTTTAATATATGACGATTTCAAACTGTGGTTTCCTCGAACGGTACATAGTGCGTTCATTATTATGCGACTTCCATGTACATTTGTTGATTTTATCGTATTATAAAGGGCCAAACTGTAAATAAAAACTGTCGAGTATTGTTTTTAAGAAGGTTCTTGAGGAATACATTTTGGTTTTTTGTCGATAGATATCTTTGTTGCAAAATGATAGCAACTGTTGTACAAAGTACAACAGCGTGACAGCCCGAAGATTAAGGTGATCATAAAACGAAGCCAAACTTAGAACTTTAAAGTGCACAAGACTGGAGAATCTGAAGACAGTTCGCGTTGAAAATCAATCAAACTGTTTGCTTGCTGGTGGTGACCGCGAAGCGCTGTTTGGTTCTTAAGAATTGTGCACTTGAAAAGTTGAGGCGTGGCTTCGTTCTATAATCACATTAAAAACGTTCAGTTTCCGGATTTACAAAACGTATTGAGTTAGATTCTGAACTTTCGAAACCCAGCAACTACTTACGACGCGCTTTTAAATGGAGAGACACAAAGCAACGTAAGTATGAATTAAAAACTAAACACTACTTAAGTCGGTTTTACATCGGTTTCAAAACGTCGTAAGTTATCGAATAAAACGGTATATCATTTGGTCATCAAGTTTTTGTGGGAAATAATAGAAACTCACTTGTTTTTGCACGAAAACTGATTCATGCAAAATGTACACAGCAAAAAAAAAGTATAAAAGGAGATTCATTTCAACACAGTATTGGAAGACAGGTTGTGATTCTACTTAGGTCGATTTGACGTCAGTATCGAAGAGTAGCACTTTTCAGTACTGTTTTGGGAGTTTTCAAATTAATGTCAGTTTACCTCTATGCATTTTGTATACCACAATGATTTTTGATACTACTATTAGTCAACTAGGTTCTGGTTCAACATGTATTGCAAGATCCGTATAGAGTTGAAATTGGGTTCTTCCGACGATTATAGAGTCATCTGTGATGGATTCTTAATTGGTATCATCTTGCGATTCGTGCAGGCAATGCAGCGCAAAATAATGATTTGATATTGTGGAAAAATTGTATGCAGCGTCTATGCAGGCAAGAAGAGCTGTACTGGGAACCAACATACGCTACTCAGGATCAGTAGCATCCTCAATGGCATAAAGTCATTTGGCATATTTTTTTTCTCAATTCAATACCCTGATACCTTCCTCATTAGGCATAAAGCTGTTTGCCATAAGTCTATAGGCATAATGAGTCTGATACCAAGGATTTCTCAAAGTTGCATTCCACAGTGGGACGGATTGGGGTTTTAGGAGGAAAGATGGAACTCACGCCTTCAATTGCGATTTTACGTAAAAATGATGTTCTACAAAGTTGTTTCTATTATAAAAACAATTCTTTTGGTCTAAACGAAAATAAGGGGTGGCCCTTTGCAAAAAAAGATAATCATCAACACTTTTTTATTTCAAGGAATATTGATATAGTTTGTTCTACAAAGTTGAAGATCGCAAAATTTTAAGCTGGTTTGACAAAAAAAAGTTTTTTCCTATTTCAAAAATGGACCGTTTTAAAGCATTTTTCGCTATTGATGTAGGGTGACCCATCAAAAATAGGTTTTTGTGTTTAATTTTTTTTATTTCAGATTTCTCAGCCAAGTTGTCTCTCCTTCATCTTAAGAGCCGATTGAAACGCATATTTTAAGGCCTGTATAATTTTGACGGTGAAAAGTTATAAACATGTTTTATGCAAAACAACGTTTTTTACATGTAGATGTAGCTGGGGCAAATAAAAAGATTTTGTTTTTGCATGTCAATAATTATCTTTCGGCTTCAAATATGAATTCAAAACTATTTTGTTTGATATTCTTATATACGTACTTCTAAATAGAGTCAAAGGAGTTCAGTGATAAAACTAAGGAGATAAGTCTTTTGAAAGTATCTTCTAACTTCACCTGGTTGGCTCCTCCTAAACTTCCGAACATGGGGATTTGCCAGGCTATTTGAGAAACATTCTGATTGGAAGTAACGAATGCTTAATAACCGCAAATCTGTTTACAAGTGCTTTGTCCACCGTAGGAGATATATCGTATCTGAAGCGGTATATTATTAGGGTACGATTTCTGATTGTGACGCTGACTTTCCAGCCTAGATTAAGGAGAATAACTATGTGCATTATTTGCTCATATATAGATGTTTTGATTAATAAAGGAGGAGATAGCCATGCCAGAAAATTGAACCTTGTAGTATATTTGGGAGATGCTTTTAAAAATCTGTTATTTACGATTAATAACATATGTACCAGTCATATCATTACAAACAGATCCGCAGAAGAATAATACGATTTTTATTCTTATTTTAGGCTGACAAACACTATCGTAATGCCAATACAATTCTTGTTGTTTCCCCAACTAAACAAACATATAAAAAATGTTTTTTTTTTTGTTACCAACTCAAAACTTGTCAACTTTTAATCAGCTAAAAATTGTATCATTTTTTTTTTTTGCTTTGCGTACCTACTGGAACAGATCATACTTCTCAGGTTATTGTTGTTAATAGCACTTTAACAATTTTAAACTGAAAGCTTTTTGCCATATTTGTCATTTTGCATTCGTATATCGTATGTATTAGTATAAATGATACCTTATGTCCATGGATGTAAATGAAATTTTCATTAAGAAAAGACTCTTGTATCTATTTGCTTCCATTAGCTATATCTTTTATGTTTTCGTTCCAATTAGCTCTAAAAGTGATGGGAAGACAGTCTTGCTAAGAAACATGAAAATTTCAATTCAATAATAAAAGTAAAACACAAAAACTAATTTTTGATTGGCCACCCTACATCAATAGCGAAAAATGCTCTAAAACGGTCAATTTTTGAGGTAGGAAAAAACTTTTTTAGTCAAATCAGCTTAAAATTTTCCGATCTTCTACATTGTAGAACAAACTATATCAATATTCCTTGAAATGAAAAAGTTTTGATGGTTATCTTTTTTTGGAAAAGGGCCACCCTAATTTTCGTTCCGACCAAAAAAAAAATGTATATATAATAGGAACAACTTTGTAGAACATCATTTTTACGTAAAATCGCAATTGAAGGCGTGAGTTCCATCTTTCCTCCTAAAACCTCAATCCGTCCCATTGTGCAATGACACTACTGATTTAAAAAAATCCATAGGCTACTTATTGAGATTCACGATTTTAAACTACTGTAGTGAGAAGAGTCACGTGATTTTCGCGAAATTCAAGCCTACTACTATTACCATTCCCAGATCTACCGTTTGCTTTTGCTTTTGCTTCTGCAAACCTTGAGCGTCTGTACTCCATGTTAGGAGCGGCTCACAACAGCGCCTGTTCCCCATGTCAGGGGCGGCTGATCATCGTCCGAGTGCCAGAGAAGGACTCTAAGCTAAACTGCGCACTACGGTCCTCCGAACATTTAGGGGGAATGGTCCTCCGGAAATCTAGGGGGTTGGTGTCAGGCCCTGCAAGCCAGCCGTAAAAAAAATCAAGCAACGAATAATCAACGAGAGAATACGAACCGGGACAATCGGCGAAGATCACAGCGACGTAAAGGGACTAGCGATTGGAAGCTCGGTACGCGGAACTGTAAATCTCTCAACTTCATCGGGAGCACACGCATACGGCGAGTGCTGAAGGACCGTGGATTGGGCATCGTAGCGTTGCAGGAAGTGTGTTGGAAGAGATCAATGGTGCGAACGTTTAGAGGTAACCATACCATCTACCAGAGCTGCGGCAATACACATGAGCTGGGATCAGCTTTTATAGTGATGGGTGATATGCAGAGGCGCGTGATCGGGTGGTGGCCGATCAATGAGAGAATGTGCAAGTTGAGGCTCAAAGACCGGTTCTTCAACTTCAGCATAATAAACGTGCACAGCCCTCACTCCGGAAGCACTGATGATGATAAAGACGCTTTTTACGCGCAGCTCGAAAGAGAGTACGACAGCTGCCCAAGCCACGACGTCAAAATCATCATAGGAGATCTAAACGCTCAGGTTGGCCAGGAGGAGGAATTCAGACCGACGATTGGAAAGTTCAGCGCCCACCGGCTGACGAACGAAAACGGCCTACGACTGATTGATTTTGCCGCCTCCAAGAATATGGCCATTCGTAGCACCTACTTCCAGCACAGCCTTCCGTACCGATACACCTGGAGATCACCACAGCAGACAGAATCGCAAATCGACCGTTCTGATTGATGGTCGGCACTTCTCCGACATTATCGACATCAGGACCTTTCGTGGCGCTAACATCGACTCTGACCACTATCTGGTGATGGTCAAACTGCGCCCAAAACTCTCCGTCGTTAACAACGTACGGTACCGACGGCCGCCCCGGTATGACCTAGAGCGGCTCAAGCAACCGGATGTCGCAGCGGCATACGCGCAGCAACTCCAGACTGCATTACCGAAAGAGGGTGAGCTGGTCGAAGCCCCTCTTGAGGACTGCTGGAGAACAGTAAAAGCAGCCATCAACGATGCAGCTGAGAGCAACGTCAAGTAAGTGGAACGGAGTCGACGGAACGATTGGTTCGACGAGGAGTGCCAGGTGGTTTTAAAGGAGAAGAATGCAGCGCGGGCGGTCATGCTGCAGCAAGGGACCCGGCAGAACGGGGATCGCTATAAACGGAAACGGCAACAGCAGACCCGCCTCTTTCGGGAGAAAAAACGCCGCCTGGAGGAGACAGAGTGCGAGGAGATGGAACAGCTGTGCCGGTCTCAGGAAACGCGTAGGTTCTATCAGAAACTCAACGCATCCCACAACGGCTTCGTGCCGCGAACCGAGATGTGCAGGGATAAGGATGGGAGCATCCTGACGGACGAGCGTGAGGTGATCGAAAGGTGGAAGCAGCACTTCGACGAGCACCTGAATGGTGCTGAAAGCACAGGCAATGTAGGACGGGACAACGGAGGAAATGCCTTCGTCAGTACTGCGGAAGATGGAAACCAACCAGCCCCCACTTTGAGGGAGGTTAAGGATGCCATTCACCAGCTCAAGAACAATAAAGCTGCTGGTAAGGATGGTATCGGAGCTGAACTCATAAAGATAGATCCGGAGAGGCTTGCCATTTGTCTGCACCGGCTGATAGGCACAATCTGGGAAACAGAACAGCTACCGGAGGAGTGGAAGGAAGGGGTAATATGCCCCATCTACAAGAAAGGCAACAAGTTAGATTGTGAGAACTTTCGAGCGATCACCATTCTAAATGCGGCCTACAAAGTATTATCCCAGATCATCTTCCGTCGTCTGTCACCTGTAGTAAACGAGTTCGTGGGAAGTTATCAAGCCGGCTTCGTTGACGGCCGATCGACAACGGACCAGACCTTTACTGTACGGCAAATCCTCCAAAAATGTGGTGAATACCAGGTCCCAACGCATCACCTTTTCATCGATTTCAAGGTATCGACCGCGTAGAGCTATGAAAATCATGGACGGGAACAGCTTTCCCGGGAAGCTCACGAAACTGATAAGAGCGACGATAGAAGGTATTCAAAATTGTGTGAAGGTTTCAGGCGAACACTCCAGTTCGTTTGGATCCTACGACAAGGTGATGGACTTTCGTGCCTGTTGTTCAATATTGCGCTAGAAGGTGTTATGCGGAGAGCCGGTCTTAACAGCCGGGGTACGATTTTTACGAGATCCAGTCAATTTGTTTGCTTCGCGGATGATATGGACATCGTCGGCCGAACATTTGAAAAGGTGGCAGACCTGTACACCCGCCTGAAACACGAGGCAGCAAAAGTTGGCCTGGTGGTGAATGCGGCCAAGACAAAGTACATGCTAGCTGGTGGGGCCGAGCGCGACAGGGCTTGCCTAGGTAGCAGTGTTACGATAGACGGGGATACGTTCGAGGTGGTCGACGAGTTCGTCTACCTTGGATCCTTTCTGAAGGCTGACAATAACGTTAGCCGTGAAATACGGAGGCGCATCATCAGTGGAAGTCGGGCCTACTATGGCCTCCAGAAGAAGCTGCGGTCAAAATAGATTCACGCCCGCACCAAATGTACCATGTACAAAACGCTCAGAAGGCCGGTAGTCCTCTACGGGCATGAAACGTGGACTATGCTCGAGGAGGACCTGCAAGCACTTGGAGTCTTCGAACGTCGGGTGCTTAGGACGATCTTCGGCGGTGTGCAGGAGAACGGTGTGTGGCGGCGAAGGATGAACCACGAGCTCGCCCAACTCTAAGGCGAACCCAGTATCCAGAAGGTGGCCAAAGCTGGAAGGATACGATGGGCAGGGCATGTTGCAAGAATGTCGGACAGCAACCCTGCAAAGATGGTATTCGCTTCGGATCCGGTTGGTACAAGAATGCGTGGAGCACAGCGAGCTAGGTGGGCGGATCAAGTGCGTATGGATTTGGCGATCGTGGGGCTGAACCGAGGATGGAGAGATCAAGCATGGGAAAATTCACTCACTCACCCGAACGCTACCGATAAAATATCTGCAAAGTATCTGCTGCCACCGAATGTTCAATGACTGCCGAACGCTACTAGGGTGAGCGCAATCCCGACGAATCGCAAACGATTGAGATAAACCGAAAAAGAAAACATATACGGAGCGGAGAGAGCACCTATCCACTCTTAAATGGGAGACACGAAAGAACGCGTTCGCCATTCAATCACTGAAAGCTTCCTGCGAAATGTACAGATTATGCGTTCACTGAAACATTTCGCCTTGTGTATTACCAGTCAGTGAACGCTCTTCAGCTCTCAAACACGAATGCCACTCGTGCGGAATCGGAATGTAAAGAATCATTCGCTACAGCAATCGGATGCCTTCGGCACAAGGAGTCGGTAGTGAATCATTCTGTTGCCGTTTTTGTCTAAGGGGCGATCCATTAATTACGTGAGACATTTTTCGAGGTTTTTCAACCCCCCCTCCCCCCATGGTAAGATTTTTTGTATGAACATTAAAAATAAATTGTATGGCGCGTAAGAAATCTCAAACCCCCCCTCCCCCCATAAACCCTTACATTATTAATGGACAGCCCCTAACTTGTCGCTCGGCGAACAAGAAGAAAGCGCATTGGAAATTGAAACACTCAGCTTAGTTGGAGAAACGGAAATCTCGCTCTTGACCGCTTGTGGATGTGAGCGAGAGAGACGCAATAGTCGAATGAATGTTTCCCATGCTTGGGAGAGATGCGGCCACGAACCGAATATTGTGGCGTGAAATTGTTGATTCAGTGTTATCTGTGTAGATGTTAACTAAATAAATGAAAATGAGATCTGCCGTATAACACGACGAAAAACGATGCGCCTCTTGTTGTGAAGTTCGTAACCTAATGCATTTGACATGACCGTTCTAAAAGTGCTTAATTCAAATTTCATCAGTAACACGTCTGTTTGTCTGTTATGATGGCTTCGTAAGGCTATTTTCAAAGGTGACTGGTGATTTCCATGGGGTTTCAGAGCTTTTTCCAGAGATTCCCAAAAGGCATAGAGGTTACTTGGATATCCAAACGAGGTTTTAAAGTTTCCTAAGAGCCACTAAAGTTATCACAGTGCTTTCAAAAGCGATTCCTGCCATTTCTCTAAATTCTTATTGCGTTTTCAGATGTTCTCAAAGGGTGTCCAGCATTTAAAAGTGACTTCCAAGAGTTTTCCTACTTCAAAGCTAATTTCAAAGGCTTTGTGCCTAAAAAACCTTCGGGAAACCCCTAGTACGTAAAAGAACATTTGGGTAACCTTGGTAACCTAATTCTTTGTAAGTTCTTGGAAACATTCTAGAAACATTAGCAATATTTTGTAAGCTCTTGGTAGCTAATTGAAAATAACACTCTAAAATTGTTTTACAATATTTTGGGCTTTGTGCATTGCTGATTGCTTATTATTTATGGTGTGTTAATTTGGCTGAACAGAAATCTCCTTCGAGATCCAGTAGACAACCTTCGAAATACTTAAAACAAATTATAAGAACTCCGTTATTTCCTTTGAGAATATTTAAAACCCTTCTTTAAAGAATTAAATGTCCCAAAACTACGAACGAATTGATTCAATAATTCACTTAACCAACCTTTAAAAGTGATTCGTAAAAAAATATTGTAATATATTATATGAGTTTTAAACATTGTTCAGAACCCTAGACCGTCCTTCAAAAAGTTTATATAAACACCGTCAACTGGTTTAAGCCGTAATAGACATGACAATCCTAGTTGCGTTATATAACCAGTTTGATAAGCAAGGTAAGATTGAAAGTTTATGGCTTTGTTCTACCTGAGCAATTCCAAAAGGTAATTTTAGTTGATTTCGTATGACTCACAGTAATGAAAACAAAAATATTTTTTCTTAAGCAATAATAACAAATAATATGAACCACTGTAAGACTGACTGTATGTCTCCTATTAGACACTGCTACTGTTTTGTTTCGTAAAATTCCACTCATTCCTAGATTTTGTATCGAATTTTACGAAAAACGTTCATGTTTTGTTACGTTTCGTCATTGATTATTGTGGAAATTTCGTGTATCGTTTCGTTTCGTACCGATATGAAAACAATGGATATCGCATACCCTTAACCGCATCAAATCGACCGCGCCGACCAAAAGTGACTATAAAACCGGCGAAAGAAGGTCTTTGTCTCTCCACACGCGGATATTTGTGGCGCGCGGAATGATGGACTGCTTCTGCTGTTCACTTTCCGAAACTAGTAATTAGCGACCGTGTAGCTACTTATTTCCGACATTTTTTCATTCGTTCGATCGCAGATTCCAACGGTCTGCGAGTTGGTGGTGGTGGATGCCATTTGTTTGATTGTAAACGCGATACCAAATTTCTATTTTCCTAGAAACTGCAGATCGCGGATGGTTTCACATTTCGGCGACCAAAGGCCCTGCGGGGGACAGCGAGAAGACGGCCCAAAATCGACAAGAAATCAATCTTTAATTGGTAAAGTACGCTCTGGGAGAACCTCCCGCGGAAAGATCACGATCGAAACCATTTCCGAAAGATCGCCGAAAAAACAGAACGGCAAAAATCGGTCCCGGCCAAGTGAGAGGAAAAAATCTGTCATGTTACATTCCGGGTGCTGCTGCGGTGGAGTCCCGGCGGCAAACCTCCTCGTCGTCAGCACGCGGCAAATCGAAATGAAGAAAAATGGAAATGAGTGCGACTGAATTGGAGTAACACTACGCCAGAAGCAGCAACAAGCAGAAAGAGGTCTTTTCCACCAACCGAAAAAAAAAAATCAGGAAAGATAGGAGACACAGCCGCGCGGCGGCCAAAACCGAAACGAATGGTTCGGTTGGGATGGAAGGTTGTCCAACGATTCCTGCTGGCTGAGCTCGCTAGCAACAACACAAGGGAAGCGAGGTGGAAGACAACTGGGGCGGGAAGGAAAGAGCCGAAGCTGCTGAGAGTTATAAATAAAATATTTAATCCCAGACAGTAAATAACAAATGTCAGTGTAATATTTTATGGGCTCTTCCTCGCGAGCTGACTTGTGCTCTTTCTCTTGCTCTCACTCTTGGGCGCGATCGGGTTCAGACACCGAAATCCCAGAAAACGGTCGATCGAGAGTTATGCGTTTTTCTCCCCCGAACGACAAGATCCCGAGCGAAGAAGATTTGCTTTTTTTTCCTGTATGGGGTTGATTCATCGGATAGAATTAAATTATGCTAAAAATTCAAAACAAATTATATCGAATGTTGACCTTTTTTCCAATGAAAGCAGGGCCCTTTTCTCGTGCTGCGTTCTTTGCCTGGATGAGTTATGTTTGAGCGTTCGTCGAATCCCGTCTGATCTAGAAGAGCTCTAGGCAGGGAAGCGCTGGAGAAGAATACCCCCGTGGAGGTTCATCGCTTGAAACGTTGAAGTCTTCTTCTGCTGCGAGAGGAATTGGGGAATAGGAGAAGGCTGTTGTCTACATCCTAGTGCGTGCCATATGGCCTAGATATTAAGAAAAATGTTTTTTTGAACTAGTTGATACCTATGTAATCTAGATTACTTTCAAATGTTGCCATGAAGTTTGATAATTTTACCAAAATTTAACACATATTCATCAAAAATTAACACTTATTTGATTATCCCATGGGTGCACAATTCAAGGGTCATATTTGAAATCTTCACAGTAGTCTAGTCTCACTGTATTCTGTGACGGAATGGAATCTGACTGTAGTTTTCTTAGGGTTCTGTTAAATTCGTTCTAAAAAGAATCTGAGTAGTCTTTCATGATTTGGCTGAGGATGCTCCCAAGATCCAGTTTCAAACATTGTTGAATTTGTTTAAATATTTTTGTCTATTGACTTCCGGTTTTCCAAAACACCCATTGACAAGTAATTGTAATAGGTAGCATAATCTTAATTGTGTAAGAAAGACGCTATCCCAGTTTGTAGATTTGTACGGTATAAGAACGACTGAGCCGCAACCACATTAAACAGTTTAATTTACTCTTGTAAGACATTCGCCATTCGAACTCCAGTAATTACCCACTCAACAATGATGCGATCAGAATTTCACAATCAAACCTTTGCATTTGCTCCAAGCATGGCCATATAACTCAAATAAAATTTTATGCTTGCGGAGCGAAACAGTATGATATCAATTAGTCGCCTGCATTAAAAAAAAATCGATCCAGTGATTTGACGCTTTATACCTCTACATGGCAACCTTTGCTCAGCTTCTGGCTCTGACTAACCTCCCTTTTAGCGCAGTTGGCCAGTGCTTTGCCGCCATAGCCTCCTCCGATCAGGTCTGCTTGGATTGGATCTAGGCTTGGATTTTACATGTGCAGCAAAAGAGTGTTGTGCGCATATAAAGTTTCAACTTGCCACAACTATGTTGTCAAATCGATGTGCAAACCGCTCAACCAGAGCAACCAATTGAGCGCCATGATCGCGTCCTCGCTCTTTCTGATGGTCGTCATCGTCGTTTTACGTTTTTTTTTGCTTCGTGGTCGAGTTTTGAAATGAGATCACCACACACAAACACACGATGCTGCCGTTGTTGTTCATTTATGCTTAAATTATGTATCCCTTCGATCGACTAATACATATGAGCATGACAATTATGCTTAGGAGAAAAAGCACATAGGGCTACAAAACAATCGAAAGTCGGTCACAAACCGGAGCATTTTATCGTATCTAACCACCTTTGTAAATTTTACGATTACTGTTGATAATTTTTGGAGAACAATTCTATTCTTAGAGATGCATTCTATTTTAGAGATCTATTTATCATATGTTTGAAACAAGTACTGGTATCTTAGTAATCGATTGCAGTTTAAAACAGAACAACAATTCATTGCACCTATAATTTTTCATATAATCGAAAGTCGATTTTTGATTTTGGTGTAACTTTGATAACGGGCATATGAACACATGGAATTCCAAAACCAAACTACTGTGTTCTTCGCGTGTCTCGAAGATCACATAATGTGTCGAAGGTATGCTTCGTTGATTTATATTCATAAGTACTTAAAAACTGATTTCTAGTAGTAAATTAAGCACATAAATCTGCATACAAGCTGATAAACTTGCATGCAAGATGACTGGATTTGATAAAAAAAAATATTTTCAACTAGTAATATCTCAAAAACCAAACGAGCTATGACATTTTTGAAAACGGCAACAGATTGAGCCACCTCAGATTGAGCAAATAGCGGTATTTTGGTGCTTGAGACAAAAACATGTTCCACAGTGCAATGTAGTGTATTGTAAAATAAGAAATTATTAATGCATCAAGATGAAAATGCATCGAAGTCAAACTTCGAATTTTCAAAAGCACAAATCAAAAGATCCTGTCAACCTTTAGCGCTAAAAATTTGTTCGATTGGTCACCACCAACACAATCGGCTGCCTAGTTCTCTAGATTTGTACTTGGATTTGTATGCTTGAAATTTCGAGGTTTGGCTTCGAACTGGTGTAAAATTAACATCTTGAAGATTCTAATGGAAAAATCATACTTTTTTATGGTTTTATCGCACTACTTCAAAAATACGTTTTTAAAAGTGATATCATGCTGACAAAGCTAAATTTTAAGTATTTTTAACGGTTAGTAGACGTTACTGGTCCAAAAGTTATTTTTTTCCGCACTATGTAGTAAAATGAACAAAACATACGTTCAACGATGTTTCCGCATTATCGAAAACTTGTCCATAAATGATTCAATCTATTAAAATAATCTTATTTATCTTTCGAAAAGGGTACGTAATACGCTTTCAAAGAAATACACCCTAACGGAACTTTATTGAAAAAAGGTTAAGAGTTAATTAACCTTCTGCTTATGTAAAAGAAGCTACGTTGTGTTGTGGGGTAATATCGACTCCAAATTCAAATCGGAAAGTTATACATCGCCAGATTTTTACGGATTTCGATATTTGTGCAGTTTTGGTGAGCAAATTTATTTGAGTTTTACTGAAAAATATATGAAAATTCAAAAGAAGATTAACCATTGTAGAAAAAGTCAATAAAACAGCGATTTTTTTTAAACTTTGAATGCTGTTATCTATGAAGAAGTATATGTATATAAAATTATACTTTCTTCGATACAGATATACAACAGGTAAAAGACTAGTATATTACACATTGATTAGTTAGGAATTTCACCTCATGATGACACTATCTAAAAAAAATAACATGGTTTCCTGATTCCGCTATGCGACTGTGACATTCTGTAGCTAGATCTTAGGATGGTTTCAGATTCTGATGGTTGGAAATATTGATATCTTGGACAAAATTACTGATTACTCTAAAGGCTATACACTACATGTATGCTATGTTCAACATGTTGCAACTAGGACGCGCTAGTGAACATTGAAAAGTTTTAACTTAAATATTAGTCAATGTATGTACGATGGAAAGCTGGAATATAACAGCAGTAAATTTGTACGTTAATTTCCATGCATTTTATACGAGTAAATTGATTCATATAAAATTTTGTGTAGCAAAAGTTATGCCAACCAAAATGTTGACTGGGTGAGTTACATGCAGCTCATACTATGTTGTTACTATCCCCGATGCCAATCTTCACAGAAGAAAGTACAAATTTATATATTACTGTTTCTGAGAAATAAGTGTCCAAAGTTTAAAAAAATCGTTTTTTTTTTTACCTTTTTCACAATAATCTTTTCCTGCAATGAACCATCCCCTTTATAATTTTCTTATATATTTTTGTAAAACTCAATTACATTTGCTTTTCAAAACTTAAAAAAAATCAAAAATACTTTCAAATCTAGCAAAGTAACGATTTGAATTTTGGGTCAATATGACGAGCAAAGTACTATTTTCATGGAAATTACTGTTGAAAACTATTTTGCAAGATAATTGAAAAAAAAACGATCTTTCGCAAATATAAAGAAAAACTCGCAAAAACGCACAAACATGAGAAAAAAATCGCCAACCGGTTCACTGTCAAATAAGTTACAACGCTTCAAATGTGCTCTGGGGTCATATTGACCTCAAATACAGATAAGATAACCTCAATTTTGTCATAGATGAAATTTTGTATCAAAATGAATACTATATTTTATACTCTAAAATATCCATCCGTGATAAAAAAAATCACAAAAATTTGTTCTCTGTAAGCAGCTAGGTAATCATCTCGCTATGCTTGTTCATTGAACAAGTGGTGGTTCCTATAAAATTATACTTCTGAACAGATATCCATTGATTCTTAATTTTTATCATTGAATTTTACAAAAATAAATTGACTTGTGAATAATTATAGGTCTAATGCAATCAACTACGTAAAGTATAAAGGGCATTAGGGTGATTCATTTTTTAAAAATGTTTGAAAATCCAATCTTCCATATGCTCCTGACCATCATTACCATAAAAATAGTGTTCTGTGAAATTTTCAGCTTTCTAGGTGGTGATTTAAAGGTTGCCCAAAGACAATGTAGGTTTATATGGAAACTACTATGAAGAAATTTTGAGAAATGTTCCAAACATGCTAGTACTTTAATGTAAGTAGAAACTTATCATCCCATTTTAAAAACTCATTCTTCAAACCTTAATGAAGGATGTTGCTTAAGAAACAAATCCCTTTTGAGCTAATTTTGTTAAGGATTTTTGTACAAGTTTTCAGGGCTATAATCCCATATTTAGCTTAATAATAGCAAACAAACTCATAAATATCTCTTCTGCTATCCGTCGGATTGATTTTTTTTCTTTAGCAAATTTCTTTATGATAGTTTGGAGAATCAGTTTTTACTATAGGATAATAAGTTTGAACTTACATTACAGGACTAGCGTGTTAGGAACATATCTCAAAATTTCTCCATAGTAATTTCCATATAAACCTACTTTGTCTTTGGGCCACCTTTAAATCACCACCTAGAAAGCTGAAAATTTTACAGAACACTATTTTTATAGCAATGATGGTAAGGAATATATAGGAGATAAGATTCTCAAAAATTTTTAAATTTTGAACCACCCTAATAGGGCATTGCATACCTCTAAGTCTACCATTGATAAAGCAAGATTTTTTCTATGAGATTTTGGATAATTCATCGGGTATTTTAACCAAAAGTCTACCAAACAGCTTTCCAAAATTTCGATAAAACATTTAAAAAGGATCTTGACCAAATCCTACTACAAATCATGCAGGGCAAGTAGGGCAAGGAACTGTTCAGACACATCCATTATTCACTACGACATGAATGGTTTATCTACAAAAAATCCTTCGTGAAATTTGAAAAAATTGCCTTCTGGATGGATTGGAATACTTGAAAATGGACTTTTTAGGAGTCAATTAGGCTTCTTTGGAGTCAGATATCCACCGTTGGAAAATGTCGTTATATATTTTACAAGCAGCTCTTCGTAAACCTCAGAGAATCTCCGCTGAAACCTACCAAAGATCTTCATTGATCGATATCAGACATCATAGAATAACATAGACTGATTGTACACAGTTAAAAATAATGAAAATTACACGTAATGTAAACTTCATTTGTGCGATGTAAACATGACTTCATGTAAATTTAAGTCTGAAATAATGTTAAAATGTGTTTTATGTCATGTAATCACACAGCATCCTGCTGGATTACATGACATATAATTGAAGTTTACATGACATATCATATAAATGTTCATGATATTCCACGCTCCAATTATGTGCATTATATGTCTCAGAAATTTACACGTTTCGTTCGAACTGTGTATATAGCCATGGTTGCTCCTCCGTGGTTGATCGGAACTGCTAAGAATTGCACCTCGATCCACATGAATAAGTTATAGAATTTTCGGCTTATTCTCAAAGTACACATTTAAGCACATCGTCATATTATTGATTACTAATGGCGCCGGCCAAGTCCTTACAGTCAGTTGGGATGGTAAAGGAATGTTAGTGTGTAATTATTGTTGCTTGTATAGACCAAGAATTTCTCTGCACTCCACAATCACCACGGGAAGGGTGTTGATTAGTGACCTTTGGTCGGTGATGCGATCCATGAAGGAAAATAAAAATTTTAATGAACATTAGTTTTGTATTTTTCTCTAGCGATATAAAGTTATTGGTAAAAGATTAAAAAATACGTCATCACTTATAAGTTATATGTTGTTATTAGTAATTACAAAAAGACAAGGTATGTGAATATTTAAATCATATAATGTTCAGTGCAAAATGAGAATGAATTTAACATCTTTCTGTAATAAAATTAAATAGTGTTTTTATTTTCCTCTCCAAGAGAATTTCTCTACGGACTCCTTAAAAATGGGTACCATGTTTCTTTTTACTCGGGTGCTGTCAGTTCAATCGAAGATGGCGTCGAAACAGCAAGCACTCCACGAGCGTACGTGGCGAAAGAAAGGAACCCTATGAACGTACCCCATTTCTGTCCCATTGAAGATTTTGCGACTCCCTCAATGCCCTAGTGAACGAAAATAATAAGCGGACTGAAGATACGAATCAGTTGACCACGATGATGCGGAAGATGGACGTCAGTGCCGTCCAGCACTCTTGTCATACATCGCGACATAGTTGTGTCGTACGGTTGATCAGGGCTACTCCAATATTCATTGACGTTTTTTTTTTTTTTTTTGAAATTTGGAAATTACATAAAAGTAACGTTGAAACGATAGAAATAATCATGAAACGAGCTCACCAATTGGTAATTCATTCTGACACTCGCACAACGCAAACCGGGCACAGTTGATCCTAATACGTTGCTCTTTCCACAAGAGCATGCAACAGAAATGGTCCGTTGGCTCATAACACCTTTTTCACAATAAGCACTGCTTATTGATTGATCCGAAGCACTGCTTATTGATTGATATCAGATATCAGTCAAAAATCTCATCAAAAATCCTCGAGATAGCTTCGAAAGAATTGCGCGAGTGGTTTGCATGGAAACACCGAAGAATTTAAAAATTTCATTATTTTTGACAATAATTGACAGGGCCAGGCTTCTTCCTTGCTCTTGACTTAGCCTCTTTTTCCCCCTCTTAAAGATCAATTCAAAAGAGAAGTGATTTTACCCACACACAAACAAAGCGTACGTACTCTGCGGGCTGAAGAGTTTACCCGTTTGTGTTTGCTTATTTTCTTTCCCACAGTGGTAAAGAGTTTGTTATGGCATGCTCAGTGCTTCAAAGAGAAAGAGATTGTTGTTCCCCTTTCTCAGTTCGGGGGAGAGCATTTTTGCCCATTTCTCAGTACGCGGAAGAGCATTTTCAGACAGCTCTTCGTTGCCTCTTTGCATCTCTTTGCCTTAAAGGGTAAATTCAAGCGTGTGCTAGAATAAGGGCGTAAGTAACATGGTCGATTTCTCTTCATCGATCCTCCCCTCTTGCGTTGACGGATAAACCAATCTTAGTTCACCCCTAACAAGCAATGATGAAGTATTTGCAAAGCTTCGTAATCAAGAGCTGTCAAATGGAAGATGTGCATTTGGCTATAGCCAACATTTCTCTCCACTCTGTCAGCCACGGATTATTCGATGAACATCAAATGTTGATTCACAATTGTTGTGAGCGAATGAGTTTGCCCCATCTGAGCAAAATAAGGCCTAGACAGAGCGCTGTTGATTTTTTTTCTAGAATATCGGAGGAACCTGTAAAATCATAGCTGGCAAGAATTTGGACACAAATATACCAAGCATTTTCCATTGATACCTTTAGGAGTGAACTTCGTTTCATTTTCTTGCCCACTCAGAACATTCTCTCATTGATGGAATTACATCAGTTTTTATTAGTATATGGGTTGTAATCAAAATCAATATGAGTTGGGAAATGGAAAACCCTGTCTCAAAGTGTAGACACAATTTAGTACAACGTATATTCCCCATCGGCGTAAGAAAACTCTGAAAATAAAATGCCATTAACGTAACCATCCCTTGATGAGGTCTAATCTTGCGTGACGTTAGGCACGACTTTCCGCCGATGTAGGGGGGACGCGCATGTGTGACTCAAAAGGGGTTGCGGGAGCAAATGGAAGGGGATCATTTCAAACCGACTTGTCGACGGGTCTCTCGGAAACAGGTTCATCTAAACTGGGGAGAAAGAGGTTTACTTTCAATTGCGCCAACTTGAAAACCGAACAACGGAGTAACTTTGATAGTTTTTCTTGAAAAAAAGTTTCATTATTACTGCATTCTGTTTTAAATAATTTAGTTTTACATTTTAAAACCAGTACTGGTATCTTAGTTTTCGATTGAGTTCTCGACTTCTAAGTCGAGTCTAGTAAATGACACTGAAGAAGGTCTTACAGTTGAGGTCAAAATACGCGTATCTGTCAAAGGATACAAAGTTTAGTGTAATTAAATGATGTAGTACTGAATTTGGGTTTTTATAGGTATTCCACTAAACAGCTCGAATATTAATTGTCATTATGAAGTGTTATAATGATACTCTATACTTTTGCATTCTTTTGCTCAACTGATTAGCAAAATTTATATTATTTCGTCTAATATGTTGTGGCTCCGTACTATCGAGGCTACCCGCATTATCAAAGATACCTCGTTTTACGGTACACGTATGGTTCTCAGATACCACCACTCGTTCTTGGACTACAAAGCGCTCCAAAGCTACGTCGTCGTCGTCATTGTATACCCATTCAGCTCCCGAAGGCGCCCCCGAGCTATTTGGCAATAATAGTAATAAAACCAGCACTATGCCAAGTCCCAGAAGCTGTAGCGGTGGCGCGGAGAACGGCAATAAACGGTCGTCGTGCCTAGGCACACATTGTTGCACCAAGAGCTCGGATTTCTCTGGAATATTGTCCCATATCAGGGCGGAAGTGGAGAGAAAGGGGGTGGAAACGAACCGCCAACGGTGACTTTGATGATGCCACTTTTTGCAAGTTGTTTCAAAGATTAACTTGAACGAAATGATCATCTTATGGGGTTACTTTTAAACTTAAAGTCAATTTTTTGATAATTGTTCGAATTTCAGAATTATTTTTTTGTTTTCAGAATCATTTGAAAATTGTATTTTGAATCCTCTGAGTTTTTCCAGGTATTACAACAGGTAGTCCTACATGGCTGGTCTGAAACTTTATTTGAAGATAAAAACTTGTTCTTAAGACAAAGTTTCCATTTTCTGTTAATAAGTGGATACAGACATTTTATATATTTGTTACAATTGGCTTGAATGCCCTTAATGTGTTTTTCGAAAGAAACATTTTTATGTAGCATAAGGCCTAGATACCGCACTTCATCTGACCAATCTATTGGAACCCCTCGCATCGTGACAACATGTCTACTTGAATTGAATCCTTCAAGAGCTTTTGGTTTATGTGGAAATGTTATTGGTTGAGTTTTTAAGCATTAGGACAAATCTTCCTTTTTGACAAGTATGAAGAAAAAATATCCAAACTTTTTTGCAATCGACTACAGACTTTGGCGGAGAGGCCTGGCAAACAAGGATTTTTGACATCCCTGAGGCAACTCAGGTTAGTCAGATGTGAAAATATTGTAAAATATTGGCCCCAAAATGCTGCCTTGAAGAACACTAGCTCTTACAGGAAGTCTTTCAGATCTGGAGTTCTGATAATTAACCTGAAGTGTAAGATTTGACAGACAACTTTGAATTACTCTAACAATGTGTGTTGGAAAATTAAAGATTTTTTTTAATTTTACGATCAAACCTTCATGCCAAACACTGTCGAATGCTTTTTCTATGTCTAGAAGAGCAAGACCAGTAGAGTAGCCTTTAGATTTGGTGGAACGAGTCAAATTTGTTACACGTAAAAGTTGATGAGTGGTCGAATGTCCATATCGGAATCAGAACTATTCATTGGCAAAAATTGAATTTTTATTGATGTGGACCATCATTCTGTTCGAAATGACCTTTTCAAAACGTTTACTGATGGAGGAAAGCGAACTGATTGGACGATAGCTAGAAGCTTTTAAAGTTATGCGCGCTTTCAAACCGCATAGAGTGTTATTGAGCTTTTTCTTAGTTAGTTAGCAATAATTTGTTTTCCTTTCTAATGCTGGAATTGGCTTCCACGGATTTTTTTTATTTAAGATTATTTCCAGAAGGGTTCAGAGCCAGATTTCAATTGAGAAATTTAATTTTCAATATTTTTTTCTCAATTGAGTAAAACATTTCTATAATTTCATTTTGCATATAATTTTCATAGCAGGATCGCGAGTGCGTTAAAATTGCCTTCTTCTCACGTTTCATGACGGATGATCAAGAGTTAAGATCATCATCTATAATCACGTATTCGAATTTTACTTCATAGTTTGGAATTGCAATGCCCCTTGCTCAAACAATGAAATATATTAAAGTTTCGAGAGCATTGCCAGTATCAAGTTTTGTTTGCAAAGAAATGTTAACATCAAAATTGCCATAGATGTATGTATCATATGTATTCCGATTGGCTGGAATTGAGAATCGCTTTATAGGATATTTCAAATGCAACAGGGACATAATCAGAATCAAAATCAGCGTGAATAATCAGTTGGCTGCAAAGGTGACTAGAGCAAATCAATAGCAGTAGGGTTTTTAGAAGAGAGCACACAAGTAGGTCTATCAGGGTATTGAATTGAGAAATATCCTAAACAGCCCTCATCAAATGAAATTCTGCTATTGGAACTGCTTTGCGAATTATTCAATTATTAACTAAAGACCCCAATGAAAAAAAAATTGACTTATGGCGAGTCAATTTCCGCTGACCAGTGTAATGAAAAGACAAATAGGCAGCTATGAAAGTATATTTACCAAGCTATTTTTCAACAGAAACTCACAAAGTTTCAAAAACTTTGGTTTCAAATATTGAAAAAATATAATGTTTTATACGTCTATGAATGATAGCAGCGACTCCATCAAGTCGATCATCACGATAAAAAAAAAGTTTAGTTTCAAATGAGTTTCAGTTATATATGCTTTGAGTATGTTGAAGATAATATCAATTTTTTTCTCTAGAACCTCTGAATCATAGCAAAAATTGACGCTTGCAGATCTAATGAAGAGCTCGCAGCAATTCGTCAGATATTGCTTACATATGCTCATGTTGTTTCAGAAGTAAAACTTATTTATGCTCGGCGTTAAGTCAGAGGGGATCAAGTACAAAACTTGAGAGAATTGGATCATTCTTACATTAGATGCGAAATTACTTTATCTCAATTTTCCTTTGATTAGATTTGATGAATGCTGTCAACCGCGAGAGATATGTAACGAATTTAGTTTGGGTAATCAATAACAATCGATAAAAGAATGCAGTCAGCGTGGACCAAGTGCCATAGTCCATCAAAAAATCGTTCTATTAGAGTTTAAGATTTCGATTTTTCATGAGTATCACTTCGCCTTGTATTGTTCGAAAGTAACACAAAGAGGTCTAGAAATATTGAGCCAAAATTTTAACGAGTTAAAACATTACAAATCGTTAGACTTTAAGCCCATTTTTCTCAAAATATGAAAAATGTCACTTGGTCCACTCTGATTTAACGCCCATCATATCATATTCAGATCTCTTTTTTTCTTCTATATCGATCAAGTTAATATGTCTTTTAGCTGTTCACGTCGAAATTTGTTAGTAAGCTTTTTCCACCTGCTCGAGAAGTGACGAATACGGAAATGGTTTTAGATCCGGTGTATATTATAATTTAAACTTTCACGTACATGTTGATATACATGTTGATAATATATGAAGTTGAACTAACTGTGTGTATTTCAACACTGAAACTTATTCAACACATAATAGTTTCGAAGATTGTCCCGAACTTTCTATCTCTTATGGATCACAAGCTAGAACTAGTTTGAAATGCTCAATTTTACATTCACCTGGCGGAAAAATTGAGAACTAAACTGTTCGCTTTCCGGATGTCCTTGATCCCCTGAACAGCTTTGCTGAAGATCGCTTCTTTGTAGGTCGTAAGGATCTCGAGATATAGCAATGTGAAATTACCTGTTTTGAGGCGATGCTAAACTTTTCAGGGTGATTCAGTGTTCGGCTGAGTGTTGCAGTGCTTATTTTAGTAAGTCCGTATTTATGACGGGTAATGTAGGCTCACGTATTCATTTCGAATTATATATTTATCGTTTACCAAAACGAATCCTTTCCCATATCCAAACTCCCAGTGTTTTCTTGTGAAAGTGCAAAGGACTCCTCGGCTTCTGTAGAACAAGTAACACGTCAACATTTCCCTCCCATTCCCAAATTGACCTGCATTCGGACGCAGCCGGCGCCGGTATTGTTTATTATAATAATAAGAGCACCAGTATTTACACATTGAGGATGATACTGATCCCGAGTAGCGTCTGTTGGTTCCCTGTGTAAGTACAGCTGTTCTTGCAATAACGGAGTAGCAACTGCGGGCGGTCAATCATGCTCATGCTCATGCTCATGCTCACATAATAGTTTCGAAGATTGTGTATAACTGTAACCCTTAAAAGGCGTGGATGACTTTTTGCACTCTTTTGCTCATATCTTTCAACTCAATTGATCAATGCTCAAAATTTCAACAATACTATGCAGAGGATCCAGAATGATTTGGATACTGGTGGACAATCCGGATACACGGCCAGAAATGTAGTGTACATCACCTATTCCACCAGTGATTCTTGATAAAATTTCAATATATTTAGATTTTTTTGATGTGAAAGTATATGAACAGAGTATATATCAAGTCTTGCGAGCTCATGTGGAACATTTTCAATCATAATAATCACTTGGCCACTTGACATGCTCACACTCCTTTATCGAAAGTCTTAGTATACGATCCTGGAGAGTCAATCCAAATTAAAGGTTGATTCCCATACTGTGTGAAAAAAATCGTATATTTTCGACAAAAGATAGTCAACGGAAGCATTTCTAGTCATTTTGAATACAGGTATCCAGTTTTGGCACCCCGTTTTTCGTTCCAAAAAACCAATTTTTATCATAAGAAAACAGCAATCATAAGAAACAGAAATATGAAATAATACTGTTTCAACAAATGAAAACTTTTAGAGCTAAAGTTGGGACAGTTTGGAAGTAAAAGGGTCATCTTGGGCTTTGGTATTTGGTTTTGGTGTTTAAATCCATATGTTTAACAATAAACGCACTGTTAATATAATATAACACACATAAATGAAGATTTCATTAAAATTCTCATCACGTGAAATATAAAATCCAACTGTTTCGCATAGGTAAAACTATCGGAAGCTAAATTTGAGTGTTTTGGATTTTTTCGATCATTATGCTGAAGTAAAGTAAAAGTTTGGTAGAGTAATGTTCTGATCTGTTTTTTTTTTCTTTAATTTTGAAACCATTGAGAATCCTGGTAGGAAAGATGAGAACCCTAGAAAGTTTCTGATGAATCCTCTTATGGCCGATACGCCGATCATAAGTACTGTGCAAAAGGATAGGACAAGAAACGGTCAAGGAATGATTCCGCTAACGAAATTACTTGAGCTGTACGCTGCTGAGAAGTAGAGCTGATTTCATAACGTCGGTAACACCTGCTGTACAAATCAAATGGAGCTGACACTTTTCCGTACGGAAAAATGTGCCGCTCCTTTCATACTGGATCGGCTGTCAAAATTACTTTGGTAAAAAAGAGAAATTTTACTTGAGCGCTATGCATTAGGGAACTGTCAGAATCCTTATAGAATTCTCATCAGTATTCACTCAGGATTTGCATCAGATTCCTCGCTGGATTCACATAAAATTCTTCGCGGGATTCTTATCAGAATCTATCCATGATTACCCTCAAAATTCATCAAAATCATATCAGATTTATCGCAGGATTCTCACTAAAATAATCTCAGGATTCTAATTAGAACTTTTCCAGAATTCTCTTCTAGATACTCTCAGGATTCTCATCAGAGATCATCTCTCGAAATGCTTGTCAAAATTCTCGAGGACATCAGAAATCTTCCCAGAATCCTTTAAAAGTCCTCATCAGAATCTTCAAACGATTCTCTTAAAAATATTTTCAGGGTTTCATTAGTGTCGATGTCGTAATCTCATCGAAATATTATCAGAATCGAACCAGGATTCTCATATGAATGCCTTTATAATTCTTACCAAAAACTATTCCACATACTACCAGGATTCTCATAAGAATCCTATCAGGATAAATATTCACAGTAGAATCGTTCCAAGATGAATTATCGCAACAAGACCCATCCAGTATTTGTATCCAAATCCTTTCAGTATTCTGATATGAATGATTCCTGAAATCTCATCAAAAATCTTTTTAGATTTTCATCATAATTCTACCAGGATCCATCCTCGACTCTTTCCAAGATTTTCATCATAATCCTACCAGGATTTTCATCAGATACCTCACACTGTTCTTATCAGAAACCTTGCTAGGATTCCATTAGAAACCTTCTAGGATTCTTATCAGAATTCATTCCACAACAACTTTGATATTCCGAAATCAAAAAGTGGAACTTTATTACTTAACCTGAGTTCCAGCATTATGTTCGACCGTATCCTGAATACTCTAATTGAGCGTCCGATAGATTTATCTTTACGGATCTGTTATGTTTTATATACACACTCAATATGAAAAAGTCAGTAAACTAAAAAAAATGTCTGAAATCGAAAAACAGAGATTTTTTACTGAAAGTTTGCAGAGAGCTTTCTTTTTATATCATATATCGATAAAAAATAATACATGGTGAAATTTGCTTTTTAATTACGCGTGGCGACAGTTTTCATTTTACTGACTTTTTCGGTAGTTCCAAAACCCAGTAAAATTTTACCGACCCCAGTAATTTAATCTAAGTGTGTATCTCATGATGCGAGTATCATTCAAATTTGCATGTTTGTGCCACAAGACAAATCTTTCATAAGAATATCTGTATTCCGGAAATGCTTTATGAACTCTTTTTTTTTTTCATCAGGCGTGAAATAGTTTGCTTGCACTGTGAGCATCAGGGTTGGGAAAAAATCTGAAATTCATTCTACAGTAGCCAAACAAAGCCAATCGCAGTCAGCGAAGCCAGTGAAACTCACGCCTACCGCTGCTGTAGGCAAAGAGCCTTGAAAATTGCAAAACACCCGTTGCTAAGGGTAACCTAAAATTACTGTAGAAAAATGTTCTATTTCCCGCTGCATTTCCCGCATTTAGAGTCTTCAATGACACTAACGATATAGAAAATTCATTCCCCCAACATAGGCTACTTGATGAGATTCACGTTTTTGAACTACTGTACTGGGGAAGCCACGCCTACTACTATTACCATTCCCAGCACTGGTGAGCATGTTCCAAACTTATTGGACACTGGTCCCTGCAAACTTTGTATCTATCAAGTAGGCCTTCGAAAACGTTACGAAAAACTGTCTTTGTATGTAACACTTAAGTTTAGTTCCGTTTCCGGCTATTCCGAAGAGATCTCCTAAACTTTTTCTTTACAAATACACGTTGGAACTCTAAGGTAACACAATAATAAAATAATTATGTAAAGGCGTTGACCCGTTCCCAAGATATTTCGTGACATTATTTCACTTTAATTTACATAGTAGATATACAAATAGATAGATTTCAAGGAGGATTGTGCTACTTTTCCCGAACGCAATTTTCACTAACGATCCGTTTTCTCGAAAAGTTTGATGGTTCAAAATGATGCAAGTATATCTTTCAAAGACAACAAAAAAAGCAGAGAAAAAAGAGCAGATGTTTGGACATTTTAAAATGGCAATTGATCATCATTATTTTGGCAAATAAACTCAACAAGTTTGCTTATTCTGAATTGCTTCATTATCGATAAGATAAGCACAGGATATTGGACTGACTTTATCTGTTTCGAATGAGTCTAATGTCATTCTTATCATTTTATTCACATCGTCTAATTTACACATAGACAAAAAGATAGACAGATAGAGCCTTTGGATGAACTTGAAGATGACCACAGCAAATATCAAAAATTCATCGTTCTTCCTCGTCACCACTTTTCGGGGAAATCAGTCATTCGGGAAAAAGTAGAACAATCACTTCGATGATTCTGAATCCACTTTTTTATATCTTTTCGTTTTATTATGCAGCAAAAGTTTTTGGCATCCATTCTTCTATTAGTTCAATTATAAATTTTGCCTTCTTTCAAAAATAGGCTGTTTTTTTATTTATACTGTTTTAAATTTTGTTATTTAGTAAAGCTAAATGATAACCATTTTTATATTTTGCTGTTTTATCAGTTCTTGCCAGATGTGTTGTTAGAATGATAATGACTTTAGAACCTATCAGTATTCAACAAATACTTTTTTGGGGCTAACGCGTTATCTCCTTCCGAGATATGCTGGAAAAAATATCATTTCAATCACAAATCTTCCCTTCTCTCGATAATTGACGGTGTTTTTGATGTACACTTCCAAAATAAGAATTTATATTGAACTGTTCAAAAGTTTTGCCGCAAACTAAGACAGAGCTTGATCTGCAGTGAAATATTCTATGAGCGTTCCTTTGATGAATAACTGCGAACTTTCTTTGCCAATTTCCTGTTTTCAAATATGTTTATCGCAACAAGCTCAAAGATACTCTATGTTCTGAGATGGAGAGACCCCTCACGAGTTTTATTCAGTAATGATCTCTAATTTCACAACAATTTTTAAAAATCTCAGCTTGGAAAATCTCTGAATGAACACCACGCTTTCCAAAATGTTTTGCTATGGGCTCGATGGTGTTGATCACGGTAAAAGCTTAGAAAAATGCCGATATTTATTTTAAGTTAATCATTATGCCAAACGGCCATTATGCCAAATAACCATTATGCCAAACGGCCATTATGTTAAACGACTTTATGCCAAACGGCTTTATGCCAAACGACCTTATGCCAAACGATTTTATGCCAAACGGAGTACACTCGAAAAGCACTGCAACATTTATTTTTAGATTTTTTTAGTTGTTTTCCATAGCAATTTGATTGTTTATCAATAGTTTCACTTTTGGAATAATAAGTTGACTGTAAGATTGTTCTAATCTACGTAGAATCTTATTCTGAAAACAATGGCATAGTATAATTTTCATCTGAATCGATTTATATCGCATTCGTAGGAAAACAATGGAGCTCTGAAGCTATATATCATGAGAAAAAGATAATTAATTGTAATAATAAAACAGATCCTACTCTTGACACGGCAGGGGTTTAATGTGAATGCTATTTAAACCATATTTACCAACAATATGCCCTTTAAGTCAAGCTTCGATTTTTCATTTTTTTTTACCCTGACAACCGTTTGCGTTGAAAATTTGATGGATTGGTGTTTCATTTTGGTCATGACAAAATGATAAAAATTTCAGCTCAGAGCTCTGTTTGATTCTCTAGAGTTGTGCTCTTGAAATTTCAAGTTTTGGCTTTGGTTTATAACAATCTTAAGTGCATCCCAATGCTGATTTTCAGATAATTTGGCCAACAAAAGCCCCAGGTGCCTAAGTAAATCACCAAGATGCCAAAGTAGTTCTATATCGGAATTTTTTTTTTCAATTATTAATCTTTTGAATTTTCTTCATAAAAAAAGAGTTATCTAAAGCAAATAAGTTCTAGGTATGGATGAAACAAGACCACACATAGTGCTTCTACACTAAGGGCTCACTCACAATTTTAATAACACCGAAAATTATCATTTTTGACATCCACCCACCCTCTCGTAATGCTTTTTGTAAGGATATTCTACACATTTTATATAAGCTGTAATCGCTTGATCGATATTGAAGTCATAAATGAAAAAAGTTTTGTCCATTAGATAACTTTTATAAATAAATGCTTGTTTTCAAAATTAGTTGTGGTATTCAGCAATTACAGAAGAGTACTAAACCAATCTGCAATAAGTGTTTGATTCAAAACGTCGAGAAAAAAAGTTAGAAAAAAATTCAAAAAAATATTAGCCCTGACAGTGCGAGAACAAAAATTCAACAAAATATTTCGAATCATTGCTAAGAAGAGGGAAACATTTTCAAGAGATATGGTGTAGGATAGTTGAAATTAAATCTGTAATGTTTGAAAGATATTTGTTCAAAATTGCAGATGCCTCATGGCAATAACATTAAACATTACTACTTTCTATGGCTTATTTTGCAGCTTGAAGAGGTTCGTTCAAAACGATTTTCCCGGTGATCATCTCAAATTCCCGGGTTTTCCCGTCTTTTTTTCCGGAGGACTCAAATTCCCGTCATTTTCCGCTTTTCCCGGTTCGGTAGCCTCCCTGTTGGAGTGAATATACTACATTACACATAGTCGCAAAATATGCTATGCAGTGAATGTGCTCATCTTTGAAATTTCGCTTACGATGTGTGCAAGTTTTCATGCTATTCTATGCTATGCTAACATTTAATATATCCCGCAACATTGCCGATTTCCTCATGCAAAATTTTCTAAATTGCTTTCCCAATAAAATCCAAGCTTACTACGGTATCGCATGGAATCTTATAATTGTGTTTTAGACATTATCCTGAGATGAGACTAGCGAAGAGGAAAAAAAGTAACGTCATACATGAACGTAGATAAGATAAGTGAAAACTAGGATTTTCAAATGGTTATTTATTTGAACTTAATGGGTACTTCTGAATGTGAGAGAATCGACGATACAATTTAACGTGTCGTGATACAGTATTCGGATAGATGCTTCCCGTTTATCGTTCGTTTAAGTCTCCCGTATATCCATCTTCCGAATCATTTTGACCGTCATTTCTACGGACAAACCCGACGATAATTACCTTAATTCACAGCTGTAAAAGCCAGCTTAATCCCTTAATCCTGCCGGCTGTTTCTTCCGCCTTTCGACTGTTTCTCGCCGCCTTGCTGCGTTCCATAAACCAAAGTAGAACAATAGACAATCCACTTCACCGATCGAAACGCTCTGCACAATTCAGCCTTCAGCTCTAGCTCAGCATCATCAGCTTGCCGTCGATTGAAATCTTCACTTCCTTATTATCTTCTTCCTATACACGGCTCACGGCTTTCTTACCGTCGCACCATTCACCAACCATTCTTCACTTTTTTTTTTCTTCTAAGCAAAATCACCACCGAAAATCAACTTGGCACCGCCGCTTCTTGTTTTTGCGCCGATGATCTCCGAACCTCACAAACTTTCTTCTCCTCGTGCAGCAGCTTTCTCAAATCCTTCGGAAGAGCCCGAATACCGGCAGCAATTTTAATCTCACTTTGTTTTAATCATCTACGCCAAAATCAAAACGTATCCGCGAAAAAAATTTGTGATTAAAATTCCTATTTGCAGCTACAAAAATTTCCTTTTAAAAAATTCTTCCTCGTACTTCTTTTTTTCGGCTCCTCGCCGCGCACTCACTCACTCACTCGCGTTGGCTTCTTCCTTCAGCGCAGACTCCGGTTTTTCCTTCGCTCCTCTTTTCCCCTCTCTTCACGTCGTTTCTTCGCGCTGCACTTTTCCTCTTTCTCTCTATCTCTTCCCGGCTCTTCACCGCGCGTTTGACTTTATTTTATTATAAAAATATTTTTGTATTTCACTTTGTATTACATCCACACTCTTTTGCTGCTTTGCTCTTCCATGTCGACGTCGTCGTCGTCGTCACAGGTCTTCACAGGTTTGTTTGTTTCCCTTTTCTTCTGGCCTTCCTTCTGCGTCTTCGTTTTCTATCCCTCTCACTCACTCACATTTGGGGCCAAAGCTCGCGCCAAGCTGTATAAAACAATATAATGAGATATTTCTCATGAAAAGGAGGAAAAAATAACCATCCTCGCTGGCAGAAGTTGAAGCAGCAGCAGTTGAAGGCAACAGTAGAAATGCTGCCAATAATGACAAGAAGAAAACTACGGGAAGGCCTCCGACAAGAACTCGCCGCGCGCGCACGTTTGTAATTGTAAATGAAAATAAATAAATTTCTTTATACGTGTTGAACGCGCGCTCTGTTCAGCCTCTGTTCACTCGAAGTCCGAATGGAGAAGGTATCCAAACATTCGTGAAAAGATATTCCACTTTTCTGCCCGACTCTCGCGGCTTCCGACCCTCGCCTTTGCGCAACTTCTGGATCTTCTGGCAGACGACGAATTCACACTTTGGTCAATTCCAAATTTGTTGCGAATTATTGTCGATCGCGAACCACGCAAAAGTGGTTCAAACTATCTTGGCAGCATCCGCCATTGATCAACTACTGCACAAGTCGCAAGCTTTTCACGCGCACTTGCTCCTCTTCAGTTGATTAGTTTTCCTGCCCAAATAACCGCACAAAGCCGCCTTCCGCACTTCTCCGAAATTCCTGAGCGAAAACTCAACTCCCTTCGAGCAAACCCCCAAACGCACGGTGTTAATTTAAAATGTATCCCTAGTCTTGTCTTTCACTCTCCACCGCGCTTCGAATTCGCTATCCCGCTTCCTCTCACGTGCACTTACGTAGATCAAACCAAAAACTCGCAACTCAACGGGGTCCACTCGCCGCGCGCCGTCTTATTTCATTCCATTAAGAAAAACTAGCTCTCCTCTAATGCCCCAGCACTGACTTCTCTTCTCTTCCTCTCTTCCCGTGGCCTCCTCCAAAACGTTATGGGTCCATAAACTCTTTTCGGAAGATGCAGGAAAATCTCTCGCGCGCGACTTCACTCCGAGGAACAACCGGACGGGACGGACCTCAACTCGGCAACCCAGCGTTTAAAGAACTGATCTCACGACGGTGGCCAACCATTCCGGCAACCCATCCAAGCAACCCAGCGAAGCTCTCTCTCGCGAGAGCACCAACACGATCGCATGCGATCGCGGTGCTTGCCTACTATCGGTGAGGCCATAGTAACGCGTCTGCGTCCGCGAACGCGATGCGATCAAAGGATTTCCTGTTGTTGATATTCTGCTTTGCGGGCTCGCACACGCGGACGCGTCGCTCGACGCGTTTACTATGGCAGCGCCCTATGATTCAAGTGAGCGAGAGAGACCTGAACGAACGGACGGACAAGCGAGGAACCTGCGCGCGGTGGATCACTTATGTTGCACAAGGCTCACACAACCACGGAAGACACCAACGCAAATAAGCACCACGCATACACTTGCGCAGCCCCTTGCAAGATCAATTGATGAGCGCAGGTAGATTTCCAGCTTCGGTCCAGCAGAAAATTCTTCGGGTCCCTCCGACTTGCTTTGCGTGTTTTTCTGGGAGAGCATCACTAGTTTGCGGCGTTCGGTGTCTGTGTGAGGTGAACGGGTTGTCGATCGTGGCACACCAACAAGAGGAAAATGCTCTTCCACTCCACGGTGTATGGAAGGTTCGGCATGCTTGGCGATCAGGTAGAAAAACGAGCCATCGGGGAAGCATCCACCTTGGAGTGATGGAACAATTCCTTTGGCATGTTTTTTAACATAAATAGTTTTAAACATTTAAATCCGTAGATACCCAGAGCGATCTTTTTATTTAAGAAGATTGCAATGCCTTTTTGAGTTTCTAACATTTTTAAATGCATGATTTTATTACAACCAGTGGGAATATATTTGCTGTGTATGCTCTCATTCGCGTCTCATTCTCCTTCCGCATTCTCATTCCCTCATTCTCCTTCCTTTTTCTAATAGTGAAATGTACACGACTTTTTTGATTATTTACCGAAATCAAGTACGCTTAATTCTTACGAAGAAACCATTAATGATTAACAGATTAATGGTTTCTTCTGATCCCAGATAACACTATCCCTTTAAGTTTTGGTCTCAGGGTAATCCTAAGGGTTCCAATACAAGGTGTGCCATCTTTCGCATCGGTATGTAGAAATTGGAAAAGTTTGTGAAAAATCAATCAATATCTATAGTTCCTGTATTTTCGTTTAATTTGATCCTTTGCATTTTATTTCAACTATTTCATAATAACAACAATAATCAAGTGGTGAGGACTTCCTGCAGCGGTTTTTCATTGCATTTTTGAGCTTGCGATAATTTCGACACCAATGTTTGCCTTGAGCTCTTCAATGATACGAACTTTGCTTTTGAAATAACTCCACAAAAATAAATCATGGAGAGTCAAATCAGGATTTCCTCATTTCGATCAAGTGTCCCTTTTTTTGGAAAGTTTGATTTGCTGTGCGACATGAAACGTTGTTTTACCAGTAACCGCCAAGATTTTTTTTCACGCATTTGTGAGCAGACATATTGAGTCAACATCTAAAAATATAAATTTCTATGGAATGTATCATACTGCTTAAACAAAATATGGCCCGATGATTGTTGTGGCGTGAACGCCAGCCTGAATCATAACCGACGTCAGAACCTATCGTGGCGCTAACATTGACTCCGACCACTACCTGGTGATGGTGAAACTGCGCCCAAAACTATTCGTCATCGATGATGTACGGTATCGACGCCCGCCCCGGTACAATCTCGAGCGGCTGAAACAACCGGATGTCGCCAATGCGTACGCGCAGCATCTTGAGGCAGCGTTGCCGGATGAGGGCGAGCTCGATAGGGCCCCTCTTGAGGACTGCTGGAGGACAGTCAAAGCAGCCATTAACGACGCTGCCGAAAGCATTGTCGGATATGTGGAGCGGAGCTCAAGAAACGATTGGTTCGACGATGAGTGCCAGGAGGTTTTAGAGGAGAAGAATGCAGCGCGGGCTGCAATGCTGCAGCATGGTACGCGGCAAAACGTGGAACGATACAGACTGAAGCGGAAACAGCAAACGCGCCTATTCCGGGACAAAAAGCGCCGCCTGGAAGAGGTGGAATGCCAAGAGATGGAGTTGCTGTACCGCTCTCAAGAAACGCGGAAGATCTATCAGAAGCTCAACACATCCCGCAACGGCTTCGTGCCGCGAGCCGAGATGTGCCGGGATAAGGATGGGAGCATCTTGACGGACGGACGCGAGGTGATCGAAAGGTGGAAGCAGCACTACGATGAACACCTGAATGGCGCAGAGAACACAGGCACAGAAGGTCAAGACAACGAAGGCGATGGCTACGTCAGCACAGCGGACAGCGGAGACCAACCAGCACCCACGATGAGGGAAGTTAAGGATGCCATTCAACAGCTCAAGAACAACAAGGTCGCTGGCAAGGATGGTATCGGAGCCGAACTCATCAAGATGGGCCCGGACAGGTTGGCCGCTTGTCTGCATCGACTGATAGTTAGAATCTGGGAAACGGAACAACTACCGGAGGAGTGGAAGCAAGGCGTTATATGCCCTATCTACAAAAAGGGCGACAAACTGGAGTGTGAAAATTATCGTGCAATCACCATCCTAAACGCCGCCTACAAAGTGCTATCCCAGATTCTCTTCCGTCGTCTATCACCTATAGCAAACGAGTTCGTGGGAAGTTATCAAGCAGGATTCATCGACGGACCAGATCATTTCCGTGCGGCAAATCCTCCAGAAATGCCGTGAGTACCAGGTTCCTACGCACCATTTGTTCATCGATTTCAAGGCGGCATACGATAGTATCGACCGCGTAGAGCTATGGAAAATCATGGACGAGAACAGCTTTCCCGGGAAGCTCACAAGATTGATCAGAGCAACGATGGACGGTGTGCAAAACTGCGTGAAGATCTCGGGCGAACACTCCAGTTCGTTTGAGTCTCGGCGGGGACTACGACAGGTCGATGGACTTTCGTGCCTGTTGTTCAATATTGCGCTTGAAGGTGTTATGCGGAGAGCCGGACTTAACAGTCGAGGCACGATTTTCACGAGATCCGGACAATTTGTTTGCTTCGCGGACGACATGGATATTATTGGGAGAAAATTTGAAACGGTGGCAGATTTGTTCACCCGCCTAAAACGCGAAGCAACAAGAGTCGGGCTAATGGTGAATGCGTCGAAAACAAAGTACATGCTGGTTGGCGGAACTGAGCGCGACAGGACCCGCCTAGGAAGCAGTGTTACGATAGACGGAGATACCTTCGAGGTGGTGGACGAGTTCGTCTACCTCGGATCCTTGTTGACGGCTGACAACAATGTTAGTCGGTAAATACGAAGGCGCATCATCAGTGGAAGTCGTGCCTACTATGAGCTCCAGAAGAAACTGCGGTCAAGAAAGATTCACCCCCGCACCAAATGTACGATGTACAAAACGCTCATAAGACCGGTAGTCCTCTATGAGCATGAGGCGTGGACTATGCTCGAGGAGGACTTGCAAGCTCTTGGGGTTTTCGAACGCCGAGTGCTAAGGACGATCTTCGGCGGCGTACAGGAGAATGGCGTATGGCGGCGAAGGATGAACCACGAGCTCGCTCAACTCTACGGCGAACCCAGTTTTGTGAAGCTGGAAGGATACGCTGGGCAGGGCATGTTGCAAGAATGCCGCAGCGAGCCAGGTGGATTGACCAGGTGCACCTGGACCTGGAGAGCGTGGGTCACAGTCGAGGATGGAGAGAAGCGGCCATGAACCGAGTGAATTGGGGAATTATTGTTGGCGAGGCTTTATCAAAATAATTGATGTAAAGCCAAATAAGTAAGTAAGTGCTGTCAGATACACGGTGTGTTTTGTAGAACAACTTTATTACAAAAAAAAATAGATATATCAAAGAATTTCAAGACAAAACCCATCAGTGTGAACCATTTGAGTTTAGTAATCATGTTTGCTGCATTTGATTGATTCTATAAATTACCATATTCGGTTCCCCGAGAATTCTCTAATTTACTATAAAGTGTTAAATTTGCATCTTAACATATGTGCCAGGCTTATGGGAACGCATTTTTCGAATTATTATGTTTGGTATCTACTTTTCTTGAAATAAAATGGTTAAGTACACAAAAAATCAATAGCTTCATTTTTGTTAGCTTAGGTAGGTTAGCTTAGCTTAGACTGACTACACATATCAATGGTTGCTATTCCGTGATTGACCGAAGTCATTGAAGTGCCTCTATTTACACAAGACCAATAACGGCGCCGACCACATCCTTGCAGTCAGGTGGGATAGGGGGAAGGAATGTTAGGGTGTAACGTTTGCTATTTGGAGACCGTGTATACCTCTGCATCTCCACAAAGGTTACTGGGAGAGATGTTTGTTAATGGGGAGGATCGTTGGATTACAGGATTCACATTGATAAGCGATTAGACGATGATAAACAATTATTTGTTAGGTATAAACATGCCTTTAAATATAATATTTTCAATTAATATGATGCAAGTCTACACTTATAGTGTCGAACCTTTCAAATGTTTTTTTTTAAGACAAAAATAAAAGTGAAAAGAAAGGGTAGTTTTGAAAAAAAAAATAAACAAAAATAATTTATGAATCAGAGTTTATGTCGACATTCATAGTGACGAAACATTCATAGTTTGTTGAAAAATCATCGTCCCACCGTTGTTGTAACGATTGAATGAGCAGTCACAATCCACTTTCAGCTTCACTTACTGCATACAGACTAACTGAGAAAGAAATCACTCTGGAGACGCGAAAAAATAACACTTTTGTTTTTCATGCAAACAATGGCTCTGATGACACTAAACAAAAACACGAAAGCTCTGGGCTTCCACGAAGCACTCCGCACGGCCCTATAAAACGTGAAAACCGAAAAATAAACATCCACTCCGACGGTGAAAACAAGAAACCGTTTGCTTGGGCTTCCGGAGCGCAGTATCGATACCTTGATGATATCGTTTCAACCCGACTCTCTAGTTGTAGGGTTTTTTCAATTGGTAATTCGATATTTCTAAATATGATTCCCATGAGCTAGTGGGTATGAAACTTTTACAAAAGTAAAACTTGAACCTATTAAGATTCCTTTTCTCAAAATGCTTAAAGGTTGAAATGTTCCTGAATGTTGAGCCTGATTGCCGGAGCCAAACATTAGAAATTAAGGTTATATTTCTCTCGAATGAATTACAAAGGAGAGCCTAAGAGTATTGTAATCTATCAAAATTAAAAACTAAAAAGTTTATTTTTTATTACAAATTTAGTTTAACAATCGATTTTTCTTACATTTGTGATCTTTGTATTGCTTTGTCATTGTAATTTATATTTTTTACGTTGGTCCATATACATACAACCATATTTCGACTGCCGAATTTTGATTTGCGTGCTTTTGATCATCTTTCAGAACTTGTTTTGCTTTTGATTAAAAATTGCTTTCGGTCAAAAATTGCCAAATATCCATGAGTTGACCGTCAACTTCAAGTTATCATCAGCAAACAATTTGAGCCACTTTGAGCGGAGGATTAAATCCGTCAGTACCCTAGAGAAACTCACACGATCTTTCCTGCTGTTCCTCCGGCAACCTTCAATCAAAAACCGCATTGTAACATACTTTGAGAAAGTCATGGGTGTTTGAACAAATTCATGCTCTCCAAAGAGAGATCGGAGAGCAAAATGTTGAGAGCAGAAAACTTTGTATGACGTTGGAGGAACTAATACAACTAACACACACTAACGTCACAAGAAACATATTTCAAGATTTACTTGAAAATTAGTCCTAGGTCCAGTCCTGGATACTGCGAACTATAAACTGCAACATGGTTGCAAGTTGGTATTTCTGTACTTTAAAATCTCCCAGAACTTCCTTTTGGATTAATTTGATTCTTTGAAGACTGTTTAGGGACGTCTTACGCTCCTATCTACTAATTACTCAAGTCCATGGAATTCGCCGCACAGTGTGACGAAACTGAAAATTGTCGGTCAAAACCTCTTAGAGGCGTTTCAGCCCATAGGTGTCTTCGAGACATTGTTTTAAATTAGCATCTCGAGTAATAATAAAAAAATAAATTAGACTCAATAGGGCTACCGAGCAAAAAATATTTTTTGACTGAAATTTTTAGAACAATCAATACTAAAAATATCTGCCAAAAAGAAACGATACAGGAGAAACTTTCAAATTTTCAGAACATTTTTAAAAGTTATTCAAATTTTACCACAACTGCTGGTTTTTCGATGTGATGATTTCACAGCTTTCATACATTCGGCAAAATTGTGTATCTTTACAATATATAAAATGTTGTAGAATATGTCAAGATTATAAATTGCACATTGAGCATAGAAATGGTCAAAAAACTGTAATGTATGGTAAAAAATTGCATTGCTTTCTTCTCCATGCTCCCTCTTACTTCGAGCAAAATAGACCGATATGCCGATAAACAAATTAAAAAAAAAGGTTAAAAAGGGTTAAATTTAAAAATTTTACCGTGAAAACGAAGTCAAAAATATCAAGTTTGCTCAGCACAGTTGTTGAAAATAAAAAGATATAAAACTTTGCTAAAGTAATGATCGCCCTAAAAACTTTCAAAAAATTATTTTTTGTTCGAGTACTCTATTCAGTCAAATTTAAAAATTATTCCTCATTATTACTCGGAATGCTAATTCAAAAAAATGGCCCGAAGACACCTATGGGGCAAAACGTCCCTAAGAGGTTTTGATCGTCAATTTTCAGTTTCGTCCTACAGCTACCCCCGTTATTAACAATTTATGTTTGTAGATTTGGTGATTGGTGATTTGGTGTAAAATTTCAGGGAATTCTTGGGTGACCTTAATTGTTTATGTACAACTACTTATGATTTCTTTATTCATATTGTCTAGAATTACTACGGTGAATTTTAGGCTGACAAAATCGGGATCCTGCCAAAACCGGGACATTTTATTTTTGTTCATGTTCATTAACTTTTGACGTGTAAGTATTGATTTAAGGACCGCGTTTCAAACAATATAATTTTTAATGGGGAGAAAGTTTTCTGGAATAAGTTTTAAAAAGCGTCAATAAAAAAAACAATTTTTATGGTTTGGAAATTTATAACTCTAATAAGGTACATTTGAATAAATTTATGGCAAAAAATAACTGAGAGACATAAACATAGTGGACCCACAAACGATTATATTAAAAGACAAGTTTCTCAGCTTCATGTTTTAAATGTCATTTTGACTCTTATTATGAACAGGCTTACAGTGCCATAAATGCATCTCGAAGGCATGGATCAGCTAATATTTGCCGAAAAGTCAATTTCATTGCTCATTTTGCAGTAAACTAATGAGTTAACTGATCAAAATAATAATTCAACACTTTCTGTCTTTTTTTGCAAGAGTTTGAAGCAGGGCTTTGCTTTGAACATCGAACGCCGTTCATATTGTTTGACATTCCGAAAACATTCGTTAGCTAATAGTTGTGGGAGTGGTCAGAAGAACACAAAGCTGAGGAACGGGCTTTGTCCCCGTTGGAACGTAACACCTGAAAGAAGAAGATAAATAATTAGTAATTTCCCAACGAAGTCATCTGAGTTAGTTTTACTGGCCTCGAGCTAAGAAGCCCTTATTACTTACAGTGTCGAAACTAACTGTTAAGATGATAAGATTGAGCCACTATTAATTCCCATTTCCACGAAATTCGACATATTTTAGTGAAATATTTTAAAATAATCTAAATTTTGTTTTGCGAACATGAGTATGTTTGGAATAAGAGACAGAACGGTATTTGCTACCAAATTTCCTTATGTATGACGATTTTTTCTGTTCAATCCTTAACCGTTCTCAAATCATTGCGATTTTTGGAGCAAAATGTTCCTTCTGTTGTATTAAGCCCCATTTTGGTGTTCAAATTCATATAACCCCACATCTATTTATTAAGTTTTTGTGGGTTTCGTAGCCGTGTGGTTAGTGTCACCAGGGCATTTAGCCGCATCGTGTTAAGGAGTGTGGGTTCGATTCCCACCTCAGGCCGGTAAACTTTTCGTGATGAATGTTTTTCCACTGTGCCACTGGACGTTGCATGCTAGTCCGTTGTCTAGTGTGGTGCTTCCTTCAAAGGGCATAAATGCCCACTGGAAGCATTAACGTGTCAGTGTCTTTAAGTAACACTAAAGTTGAAAATTGTTGACCCTCCCCCCGCCTTCGTAACGCTTTTTGTATGAAAATTTTAAAAATCTTGAATGAGTCGTAATTTTTTAGCTTACCTCCTCCCCCCCTTCGAGCGATACGTAATTTGTGGACGGTGCCTCAATAGTATCAATCTACATTGAAGATTAACATATATAATATCTAACCTAAGGATCCTCCAGAACCCAAGTAACAATGAAAGCTGAACAGTAAGAGTACTTGCTGAACAATGGCTGGTTGCAGGTGCTAATGGCTGAACACGGTGATAGCTGAACACTAATATGAATAAGAGCTTATTCAACTCTCGTATTCAGCGATACCCTCAACGCTGAATACCAAGTTGAATTATACCTTATCCAGCTTAATGATCCACTTGAATTCAGCTTTCCTTCATAGAAATTTTTGGTGATTGTTGAACAGTTTATTCAACCATTATACAGATATTGTACCGCTATTTAACCTCCCACCCTTTGTTGTTCATAATTGGTTGAATTTTCTACAACACAAAGCAATTTTTTGACCTACTTGGTTCAGACGCACAGAGTCCATTCATCGATACATTAATAGAATGGTACCCCTGGAATTAATCCATATTTTTCCTATTTGTAAAAGATGAGCACGCAAAATAAGAATTACTATTGTGTGATCTTAAAGAGCTTCCCGAAAATCATTGTTATAATGTATGTTTCACTGTATACTCAAGTTATCGATAACATATTGTGCCGACAACAATTAACACAACAAATAAGTGCCAACTTGGCTTGATGAATTGTCATTTTGTTTCACAACTTCACAGAAACACTTCACATTCACAACCAATTTCTGACAGCTAATCTAAGATTGTTTGCGTAGTGCAGGTATCGCTTCTCCAGCCTCAATGCAACCTCAAACCAAAATGGTTATAGCCGTTATTCATACAAGACAATGATTTATGCTCATGCTATTAGTAATACTCTTACAAGTCCAAGTGGAGCATATGGTAAGGTGAGCGGCAGTAAATCAGTGAAGCTAAGTTCAATTCTCAATCACTTATAATTATTTATCTACATATTTAAATTCCAGCATATATCTATACAATTAGTTACAATTCGTTAGCATCATGAAATACCCTCGGGATTAGGAACATGCTTTTTTTTAATGTTTGATTAATTGTTGAATTAAAGCTGAATAAGCGATTGTTAAGCTATACATGGTTGCTTTTTGTTCCAAAACTAGAATTTTGACATTTATAACAGGGTAATATTAGCGCTTGTTCAACCATAACTCAGCTCTCCAAACAGCTCTAAGTCAACTTGAGGCTGATTAAAATCGCCAAAATGAGATGTTTAGGAGCTGAACAATCGAGTGTGGCATCTTCGCACAGCTTTTATTCGAACTAAGGCTTCTTTGGATAAGTTATAAAAGCGTTTATCCAGCATCAAATTGTTACCTGGGAAATAACATCATGCTCTTAAGGCGAGGGAAGCATCGGCGAAACGTAACGATCCGTACAAAAGTTTAGAAATCTTCATATAAGAAGTGGGAAGGGGTTTTGAAAAGCTTAATTTTACGTGACGTATTTTATGGATGCTTCTTGACGCCATATATAATCATACGGGATCAGTTTAAATGTAAACACGGTGAAACATGACGAACAATATTACATTCTAAATAGGCTGACAAAATCGGGTCAAAAAGCTGACAAAATCGAGGGTAGACAAAATCGGGGGCAGACAAAATCGGGGGCTGACAAAATCGGGTCAGCACTGTATGTGCATGTACTATACTACTAATCTGCAAACATGTCGCATGCTACGTAATGACCAAAATTCCAGGAAATTGGGTGAAGAAGAACACACGTTCAGCTTGAGAGATCCAGCAGTCTACTAGACGCATACTGCTTCCAAGAGATCTATTTGAGGAAATTCTTGGATGACCCAGATTGTCCAGGAACATTTTTTCCATCATATTCCATCTTAGGGGGCGTCGGGGTAACTTCGCCAATGGGGTGAAATGGCCAATGGTTTGTTTGTACTGATAACTAGAAAAATAACATAATTCAAAGCCAATACTGTTTAATTCTTTCCCTTATAATTCAATTTCAACAATAACCGATAAACAAAATAATTTAGAAAACAAATAATTTAGTGTTTAAAAATGCGTAACAAAACAGGCATTTTTTATATGAAATGAGGCATCATAAATAAGAGTTTTTTCATTATGTTTTAGTTTATTTGTATTTTGCTATGTACTATGATGATGCTGAACATTTTTTGAATGTTTTAGTATATTCAGTCATTCAGCAATATTTATTTTTACATGAAATAACACAAATAAAATTATCTGTTACGTCGGGGTAGAATGAGCAGCGTTTTGTGGGGTGTCATCGCTATGACAAACTGCACCATAACCTATAATGTTCAGTTTATTTACATTCGTACAAGCAAACGTGGCTCTATATTTTTGGAAGTTTTTCGCGAAAATTAAGTAGAAATAATGGTTCGGTGCTACAAAAGTGTCGGTAAAAAGAAACAGTGGTCGTTAACGAATCTTCGTGCGGCGGTAAACGCAGTTAATCAGCAAGGATTCTCGAAAAATAGAGCCGCTATTGAGTACGGTGTACCTCGCCAAACATTGAATCGATACTTGCGATGTCCGGAACACGATGTGCGTGAAAATACAATGCAAACCGGCACAGTATTTTCCCGACAGCAAGAAGAGGACCTAATGCAGTACTTACTGGACATGGACAAACGCCTGTATGGCCTCTCTCTTCGAGATTTGAGGAGCGTTGCGTATCAATTGGCCGAGAAAAATCACATTAAGCATCGGTTCAGTCGCAAAACACAGCTTGCAGGATACGATTGGGCTTGCGGATTTCGCAAACAACATCCTCAATTGGCTTTACGATCCCCGGAACCAACGTCTGTTGCTAGAGCACAAGGGTTCAACAAGGTTGCCGTCAATGGGTTCTTCGATATTTTGGAAGACATTTTCGACAACACTAGGTTCACTCCGAGCAGGATATATAACGTTGACGAAACGTCGATTCTAACCGTAAGTTTCTATTGACACCTTAACCTTATAAAACATTTATAAATGATATTTTGTAAACTTCCAGGTTCAAACAAAAACGTCCAAAGTTATATCCCTAAAAGGAAAGCGTCAGGTTGGATGTATTGCTTCGGCAGATAGAGGAGTCCTATCTACGGCTTGCATATGCATGTCTGCAGCAGGACACTTCATACCACCGATGCTTATTTTTCCAAGAATACGACTGACGGGCCAATTGAAAAAAGGAGCACCACCGGAAACACTATTCAGCTTTAATACTACGGGCTGGATGACCATTGACGATTTTTCTGCGTGGTTTGATCACTTTTTGGTCCATACAAGACCTACAGTCGAAAGTCAAGTGTTTCTGCTACTGGATGGACATGCATCCCACACAAAGAACTTGGAGTTCCTGGATAAAGCCAAGCGTTCACATGTAACGGTGGTTTCCATGCCTCCCCACTGTAGCCACAGGCTTCAACCACTTGACGTCAGCTTCATGGGACCTCTTAAAACTAATTTGTCTCAAGTAATTAGGAAGTATTTAAAAATGAATCCAGGCAAGGTCATCACACTGAATGAAATTAGTGCACTGTTTGGAAAAGCTTACCTTCGCTCAACATCAGCTTCTGTTGCAGTGAACGGATTCAACAAAACCGGCATCGCACCTTTCAACAGAGCAGTGTTTACGGACGATGACTTCGCACCAGCTGATGTGTAGGATATACCGTTGACATCGAACGGTGGATCTTCGAGTAATGAGACCACTACGGAGGATAAAAATCGACAATAGGTCCAGGGTGTTAATGATGGCCTCGCAACAATTGATCTAACGAAAACACTCCCAAACACTGTTGAAGGTTCCCAGTGTGACGTCCATTCCGACGACGAAGATGGGCCATTTCTAGGATTCGATGACGTTGACATCACTACCAAGAAAATTACGGGGATTCCAACAAAGCGTTCGACACAGCTGAACAAGTCATTTTCCGTAGGACCAACAGCAATTCGTCCATTTCCCAAAATGGCATTGAAGGAACGAAAGAGTGGTAGGAAGAAGGAAAAATCTAAAGAAATGGCATCCAGCCCATACCGAAATGCTCTAAGATCACTGCAAGCTGCTAAGGAAAGAAAGCAACTGAAGGTATTAGAAAGAGCTTCAAAAAAGCGTCCTCATGGCGCACCTAAGCCAAGACGTCTACAAAAAGAAAACCGGATTGTACAAGATGTACTATGTGAAACTTGCGGTATCTGCTTCAGTTCGTCAGGAAATGGACGTGATTGGGAAAAGTGTAGCAAATGCCACATTTGGTTTCACAAACTTTGCGCAGAGTCCTGTATGACTTGCCGTAAGTGAGTGCTTTGAATTCGTTATTCGTTCTATGCGAGAGCGAAAATGTTGTTTTTTTTTTCATTCAAACGTATGAATTGCTTTACCTTTAAATCCTAAAAGGTTACTTAAATGAAAGGATTTGATCTATTTGTAATTTTATCATATAAATGTACAAGAAAATCGCATAAAAAAATAAAAATAAAAACTGCTCATATTACCCCGACAGGGTGCCAATATTACCCCGTCAGCACCTGAACACGCAAGAAAATCTACATTTTTATAAGTGTAATATATAACTCATTTGAAACTTTATTCAATACTAGTTAACCAGAAATGAGCTCTTACATTGTAAATCATTGATTTCTTTGAAAAAGAAAAAAAAAAAAAAAAAAACAATGTAATTCATTATCACGTACGTCGTACGACATTATTTTCTTAAGGTGGCCAAACTGCCCCACTTTCCCCTAAGTAAAAAAATTATAATTGAAATTAAAAAAAGGACTTCTTTGAGAGGCTAAAGTGTACCTACTGTAAATGTTTTCTTTCACATTTTTCTAGGTGAGAAAAACGATCTTGAAGCACCAATAGGCTTTGAAATGAAGATCTCGCGTTCAGTATCATAAGGGCGTAACTGCAATGATCGATTTCTCTTCATCGATTTTTCTTTAGCCAATTACTCAGCCGCGTGACTGTTTTGGACTGCTATTTTCGTTTCAGTAGAAAAGCTCGACAACATCATGTTACATCGTAAAATGTTACCAAAATCGATTGAACTTCGTGCTAATCAAAAGAGAGAAACGACGAAGAGAAATCGATCACTGCAGATACGCAAGAGATGATTGTTTGCTAGAGTGGTGTCTCGCATAATGCATTGTCAGATCGGGGATCTCTAACCCTATCGAACAGGATATGGATGAAGCAGCGTTGGTTAACCTTGTTTTTCTCCAAATCCATCCCAAAATCTTATTTTCCACCCTAAGAACCGTAACCGCACCATCAGGCAGCAGGCACAAAGTCGAGCACCCGACCGAAGGAAAAGCTTCGAATCAACTTGTTATTAAAGCAATTTTCTACCGTGTGCTTTCCATCCACTTTTTCGATCCTCATCTCTGCAGCAGGCCCTCTCTGCTGACCTGCCGCACAATCTCCCCTCCTGCCGTTGTCGTCATCATTCACATGCCGCAACGCAAGTTGCACTTCTCGGCTTGGACTCCGCTCTGCAAACAGCACAGCAGATCCTCGGCTGAAGAGCTTTGTGTCGTCAGAAAAATAACAAGTCCATGAATATGTTTCGCCTTCGCAAAGTTATGGTAGTTGTGCGCGCCCACCTGAACTTGTGGTGGTACATCTCTCGAACTTCCCCCCCTCTCACATGGCCATCCAGCGTTGAACCAGCCATCCCATCGAAGATAGATATTTGCAGCAGCCAGAGTCCAGAGTCAATGCTTACCTCTGCGACGACGACGACGACGACGATCGCAACTCCGCGATGTTGTCGAAGCTCTCCGGTTCGGGTCTCGGTCGAATCGCGATCAACCTGGTGGCTCACGGATCAAAGTGGTAGGGTACAACTATCGTACTAGCGATGCCAGATCTACGGAAACCGTAAATAAAATCTATGGAAATGTTTTATGATTACTCTTAAAAATAATGAAATTTACTGAGGACGTAATTCTCGTCATGATTGAATCATACATGATGTAAGTGATGGAACGACACAAAAACGTGTCGAGATGTAATGGACAAAATATGTCCAATACATCTCCAGAAAGTCGAGTCTAGTACACGACACTGAAGACGGCCTTAAAGTTGAGGTAGAAATACCTCGCGTATGTATCTGTCAAAGGATACAAACTCTAGTGGAATTAAATGGTATAGTACTAAATTCTGTTTTTTCATCTACAACATATGTAGTTTTACATGTTAAATGACACGAAAACGTTGGAACTGTGATCAACATTTCCCAAATCAGACCCCAACGTGTTTGAAATTCGACAAAAATTTACGTCATTCGGCTCGCTTCTTTTATGTACATCCCAAAAGTCGAAAATCACGTGATTTTTTGGGAGTGTGTAGATTACTATAATAATTTATTGGACTTCACTTTTTTAGCTTGAATATTGCGCAATAAATTCAACGTCAGTGTGGATTCCCTATTAAGATAACTTTGACTGCTGCTTTGCTGCATCTACTGTGTCTAATGCTAATTCTTGAATCATGTTAAATCTATAGAACAAATGCTACGAGAATCTGGCATCGCTGCATCCTACCCGGACTAACTGACTGACGACGAAGACGACGGCTGACTTCAGGTTCAGGTCTCTCCGGCTGCTGACACACCTCTGGCTCTGGCTCTGGCAATCAGCAGCAGAGTCGCAGTTCCCGTTGCGCTGCTCTGCTGCCAGGGTCCGGAGCAGCAAAACCGAAAAAGCGGTCATTACTTGCGACTGACTTCATTTGCTCTCGCCGTACAGAAATCTCCTGGCTGTTTTTGCCTCATTCCATTTTGGTTGTGTTGGTGCCTTAAGTATAGGTTACGGACGGACGGTCGGTCCAAGCTATGGACGTACGGTTTTTATTCCTTCTGCGAAAAGTTCAATCGCTCGAGTGCTGGTTTTTCGTGCCATCATCATCAACATCGTCATCTGGCTGGCTGTATTGGTGCGGTTAAAGATCTCTCTAAACGGGTTTGGATGGTTCGGGTTGTTGGAAGTGCAAAGGGACCCGAAAGATACCTACTCCACTCCTCGGTGGTGGCTACTGACTGGCACTATAAAACGTGTGGAGTATGTTTACCGCAATATCGACTTAAAAAGATGGAAATGCTATTTGAGACCATGCCACTCGAGTCAAGTTGAGTTGTACGGGAGATTGGCGCTTTGTGGCGTGCATGTGAGCTTTTAGTACGCATTGTTCCAAAATATTTTTTACTGAAGACCGAATAAATCTCTTCATTTCCACAGAGCTCACGAAAAAAATGTGAGTTATTGAAAAAGTTATCATATATTGTGATATTTTTAATAAAGTTACGTACAAATATAAATGCTATACAGTCACCTCACAGTTATGGATAGCACACAGATATGGATCAGATTTGTATTAAATGGATGATATCTCATCAAATAGAGTTGCAATTACGCAGAACACATTTTATCTACGACAATCATACATCTATACAACATCGTAATCATTTATAATATGCTTAGGCATACTTTTTCCGTCCGTAGGGAATAAAATGTCCATATTCCTAGAATTTCCGATTAAATTTTTATTTTTAAATTTTATTTTTCATTTGGATTTTTTGTACAAAAGTATTTTACATGTTAAGAGTTTGACCACGAGGGGTCCTTCAACTTTGTTTGTAATAGTTTTTGTTTGGCTGGTTTGATTTTGTGGTGTTACCCTAGTTTTTCTGGGCCTTATGGGCTATGGTAGTTTTTTTAAAAAGAGAATTTGATAACCAAACTAACTATTTACACTACAAAAGTTTGATAACCTAGGGGGGAACGAGGTCCCGGATGACCTGCTGGCCAGATTGGTGGCAACGAGCCCTGAATTTCTCGATCGAGTCACCAAAGCGCTCCTCTAAAGTTTTGATCTCGGCCAGACGGTGGACCTCTGTTGTCCTCGTTCTCGGAGGACTGTTGAGGATTATCCGGAGGAACTTATTTTGGGTCCTCTGGAGCCTCAGATGGTGGGTTTTTGCGCAGCTCTCCCAGATTGGAACGCCATATTCAATTACTGGAAGAATGACCTGTTTGTAAACAGCAAGCTTGTTCTTCAAAGACAGAGTTGACTCAGGGGGTACAATGCTTTGAGCAAGAAGTTGCTTTTAATGACCGTTTCGTCAACCTGCTGTCTGAAGAGAAGCTTGCTGTCTAACGTTAGCCCAAGGTAGTCGGCTGCGTCCAGTGATGAGAAAAGTACTGGAGCAAACATTTACCGCCTCTACATTTACATCTTTCTACCCGACCATCAAAATCCAAAGCAAACCATGACCGTTCAAAACCAAAAAATGTCACGGCTCTTCAAAACTGTAATCTTCTTCTTCCAAACGTTTTTCAACCCCGAATGCGAAACGACTCGAGCACAGTGGTGACACGGTTTTTGCGGTTTTCGGGGTTTTGCATTTTTGCTCGATAAAGGTAGCATGAAATTAAACATGTTTATATGTATAGCAATGGAATAATTATGCTCTTTCTGTTAGAGCTAATCGATTTCAATTAGTTGAAAACACTAGCGAAATATTAGCGATTGAATGATTTAACACTTTTTTCAATCATTCACCTTGGAATGGCTGCCCGAAAACGGTCATAGTGGAGAGACAAAAACAGTCAAGCAGTGTGTGAACCGTTGGCAGCGCAACGCCTGATGGTATTGATGCTGCTGCTGCTTTGTGTTTTGGTTGAATGGCAGAATCGATGAACTGTGGGGAATTGTGGTCACAGTTCCCAAGACTGGCTGCGTCAGACCATTCCACCGTTGATCCACCGAGGGTGATTTTGCAATCCTCAGCCGCAACAAGTCTGGGGGATTTGGAATAGGGGAAAAGGATGACCTGGGTCTTCGCTGCGTTGATACAGATCTTCCAGCCGTTTAAATAATCTGACAAGACGCTCAGGCCTCTCTGGAGTCGAGATGTTGATGCTCTCGTGAATCTGCCGCTATAGACGACTGATGTGTCGTCAGCGAACAGTGACAGTGGGCAGCCTTCAGGGAGCTGAGGCATGTCCGAGGTGAACAGGTTGTATAGTAGGGGACCTAAAATACTGCCCTGTGGGACACCTGCGGGGATGTTGTGAGGGTCTGAGTTGACTCCATTGAGGGAGACCCTGAACGTCCTGTTAAACAGATAATTTTTGATGATTTTCACCAAATAGGTGGGAAGATTGTATCGGTGCAGCTTGTACACCAGGCCGTCGTGCCAGACGTTGTCGAATGCTTTTTCAACATCGAGCAACGCCATGGCGGAGGATTTGGCAAGGGACTTGTTCCGCCTGAGGATGTTGGCTACTCGAGTCAGTTGGTGCACGGTTGAACGACCGCGTCGAAAGCCAAACTGTTCCTCGAGCAAGATGTTGTTTTAATCGGCTGCCGAAAGCAGCCGTCTGTTGATCACTTTTTCAAAAAGCTTTGATAACTCTGAGAGAAGGCTGATGGGCCGATAACTTTTGGGGGAGAAAGGATCCTTCCCAGGTTTCCTAATGGGGATAACTTTTGCTGACTTCCACGACGAGGGGAAGTAGCTAAGTCGGAGGCACTGATTGAAAATCAGTGCCAGATGTTGATAGAACTGGAGACTCAATTGCTTGAGCTCCAAGTTCAGGATGTTGTCGAAACCTGGGGCCTTCATGGTTTTTGGATGTTCTGAGATAGGCCAGCAACTCGTCAGCAGTGATCTCCAACTCCTCCGAGAAGTCGTTGGGAGATCGGTATAGGTTAGCTGCGTGTTCGGAAACAGTGGCTTCGTGTGGGCTAGGAATGTCTAGCCCTAGATTGTGGGAGCTGACGAAATGCCGACCTATCTCAACAGCCTTCTCCGCAGGGGTTATCAAGCGATCCTTAGAGTCGGTGTTGTCTAATGGGATCAACGGTGGAATAGGTCTAGGTTTGGATTTCAAAAGTTTGGTCATCTTCCAGAATGGCCTAGCACAATCTGGGAGAGAGCAGATCTTGTTGGAAAAATCATCGTTTCTGAGGTCCACCATTCTGGCCTTGATTATTTTGGATATGCGATTGACTTCGCTTTTCAACGCAGGCAGACCAGAGCGTTGGTACTGCCTGCGTTTGGTGTTCCTTAAACGAATGAGATCTTTGGTAACACGATCGATAAAAAGGGTGTTGCTCACCTGACCAGATGCTGGTACATGCTGTTCTCGGGCCACGGAGATGGCCTTTTCGACGCTCTGCAGGTGCCGGTCGATGTCTTCAGTGGACGCCAGGGGAGCCTCGTACTGGATGTTAGCGTCGACACACCGCTGGAATTGGCCCCAGTCGACATGGTGGTAGTTGCGCCGGGTGACCCAATGCACAGTGGTCCAGGAATCAGTTTTACGCGGAAAGATGCATTTTGAGCTTTAGAATGAAACATTAGACAAAAACGGTCTTCTACAAAGTTGTTTGTATTAGTTAAGCCCTTTGTTTGGTTTTATTAAAAATTAGGGTGAACCACATTTTCATGAAAATTGTGTAACTAACTTTCTTATTTGTAGAAATTATATTATACATGCTTCAGCAAAGTTGTAGACCATTCAATTTCAAGCAACTTTGCCAAAAAAAGTTTTTTTGTATCTCTTAAATTGACCGATTTAGAGCTTTTTCCCTACGGTGACATAGGGTGGTCCGAACAAAACTGGTTTTCTGGCTCTAGAGTTTTCAATTCAAATTTCTCATCAAAGTAGTCTATGAAACACTTTTAGAGCTTTGAAAAATGCGTAATTTGGTGAGTGAAGAAACTCGCTATCTCCTTTCGTTTAGGAGTTATTGTTGTTTTTCTCTCAAAAACATGCCTACTTTGATTGTGAATATCTCTGATTGGGGCAAACATAAAAAATATCTTTAAACGGCATTCAAAAGACAAAATAAAATTGTATATTATATTTAAAAATTACAGATGTGTTATTTTTGTAACTCTAATAAAATGCCTTGAAAAACAAAGGATTTTCAGCAGAAAAACTTTAATAACTTTTGAACTAAAATAGATATCATCAATATTTTTGCATGAAAATTTGCGTTTTGTTAAGTTCTTAAAGTCGTTGATAGACCGCTTTGACTAGAAAGCTGAAATAAAAAAGATAGGGCTCTAAAACTATTCTGAAGATTTTCATAGTATGTATTTCTTTATTATTTTGCATTTTGAGCATGAAAATGAAATATTAGACAAAAATGATCTTCTACAAAATTGTTTCTAAAAATGTAAGCTTACATACTGTGTCATTTGAAACTAGGGTGGTCCACAATATCACGCATATCATATAATCAACTTTTTTATTTGCAAAAATACTGGTATATGCTCTAAGGCAAAGCGGTAGAACTTGAAATTTTGATCAACTTTGCCAAAAAAAGTTTTTATGTAGCTCAAAATTTGACCAATCTAGGGCATTTTTTCCTAATAATCGCAGGGTGGTCCAACAAAAATAAGTTTTTCAACTCTAGTTTCTTCAATATTATTTTCTCGTCAAAGTCGTCTATGTACGACTTTTAGAACTTAACAAAACGCAAATTTTCATGCAAAAAGATTGTTGATATCTATTTTAGTTCAAAAGTTATTAAAGTTTTTGCGATAAAAAATATTTGACTTTCAAGACGTTTTATTAGAGTTACAAAAATAACACATCTGTAATTTTTTGATATAATATACAATTTTATTTTGTCTTTTGACCGCCGTCAAAAGATATTTTTTATGTTTGCCCCAATCAGAGATATTCACAATCAAAGTAGGCATGTTTTTGAGAGAAAAACAACAATAACTCCTAAACGGAAGGAGATAGCGAGTTTCTTCACTCACCAAATTACGCATTTTTCAAAGCTCTAAAAGTGTTTCATAGACTACTTTGATGAGAAATTTGAATTGAAAACTCTAGAGCCAGAAAACCAGTTTTGTTCGGACCACCCTATGTCACCGTAGGAAAAAAGCTCTAAATCGGTCAATTTAAGAGATACAAAAAAACTTTTTTTGGCAAAGTTGCTTGAAATTGAATGGTCTACAACATTGCTGAAGCATGTATAATATAATTTCTACAAATAAGAAAGTTAGTTACACAATTTTCAGGAAAATGTGGTCCACCCTAATTTTCAATAAAACCAAACAAAGGGCTTAACTAATACAAACAACTTTGTAGAAGACCGTTTTTGTCTAATGTTTCATTCTAAAGCTCAAAATGCATCTTTCCGCGTAAAACTGATTCCTGGACCATAGTGCAATGCCGGTTGACCAGGGAACCAACTTCTGCCACCACCGGGTAGTGGTCCGAGCTCAGATCCAGGTGAACGACCGGTTGGGAGATGTTGTCGGCCATGTTGATCAGGAAGACATCAATGGTCACATGGGCCCCGGACCGGCTCAGGCGGGTGGGTGTATCCGGGCTCAGGATGGTGTAGTGGCCTTCCTCCAGGTCCTGTTGTAGGATGAGGCCGTTTCTATTTCGCCGGGGGTTTCCCCAGGTCTCGTGCCTTGCGTTCAGGTCTCCAGCCAGGATGAACTGCCCCTGCCGCCGTGCCAGTTTGGCGAGGTCTTGCTTTAGGGCCGCCGATGTACCGTCGTTGATGTTGGCTTGCTTCGGGCAGTACGCCGCGAAGATCTTGATTGGGCTGATGGAGGTTTCCACCAAAACACCAACGGCCTCGATGAATTGCAGCTGGAAGCTCGGCAGCAGGGTGCAGTTTACGTTCCTCCGCAGAGCGATCGCAGCGCCTCCACCTTCGGATCCGCACCGGTCAAGTCGCACGAGCCGGAAGTCGGGGATGAAGATGTTAACTTCCGGCTTGAGGTGCGTCTCCGTAATCACGGCTATGTCGATGCCTTCCTGGAAGGCGGACAACTCTCGGTTTTTGCTCCGGAGGGAGCAAGCGTTCCAGTTAAGGATCTTGGTGGTGGCCTCACGGGCCATATTTGGCGAGAAAGGCGAATACCACCGAGTTGGCGGCGTTGATCTGCTCCGACTTGGAACGGCAGGCGCGCAGCCGTTGGAACAAGTCCCTGGTGTACTCCAACATTTGCTCCGGAGTATACAGGGAGCCGTCGTCGGAGGGAAGAGTGCCGGGGCACTGCGTCCAGGATTTCTCCCTCCAGGAGGGGGCGCATTCTGCACCGGTGGGGCGGCGGCGGCGGCCGCGAGGCGATGCTGAACGGAAGGGGCCGGCTGGCGGGATGCTTGCCGGTGGGTTGGTGGACGCGGTGGCAGATTGGGCACTTGGTAGCGGGGCGTCGGGAAGTGCTCCTCAGTCAGCGGTGGAGGTGGTTGGCGCCAGCGTTGCCGTCTCAGCTTCTTGGCGGATACTTGCTGGAGGATTGCCAGAAATTCCGCACGTTTGGGGCAGTTGCGGCTGCTGCCCTCGTGGTTTGCACCGCAGTTGGCACACTTCGGTTCGGTGCCCTCCATCGGCTGGCAAGTTGTAGTGGCGTGCGCACCGGCACATTTGCCACAGCGGGGCTTCATATGGCAGTTTCGTGTCCCGTGACCGAGCGCGAGGCAGTTGCCACACTGCGTCACGACTCTCTTCTTCGGGCGGTAGCACTCCCATTCCACCACGATGTTGAAGAGCGCTCTCACCCTCGTCAGGCCCGCCATGGTGGTAGACCCCTTCTGCAAATGGGCCAGGTAGAGTCGGTCCCGATGCCGTCCTCCTTGCGCTCGCCAGATGGGGAATACACTCGTCGGCTTGAGTCCAGCCGCCTTCATTTCGTCGATGATGGCTTCCGGGGTGAACTCCGGCAGCCCTCGGACGAGAACTTTCAACGGCTTGCTAACGGGGGCATCGTGGGTGTTGAATTCCACCCCATTTGCCTTCAGTAGCTTGCCGGCCTTGTCGAAGTCGGCGCCCGAAGCGCACATGATTTTGGTGCCGGTATGGCACAGCTTGAACAGCGGCCGGATGTTGTTGGCCGCTAGCTCGGATCGCAGCGCCGAGAGGTCCTTCGACGCCGTGAAGAGGGGGGGAACCTTCGCGCCCGGGGGGGCTTGGTCCACAGGCAGGGAGGCAAATTGGTTGTTTGCCAGCAACCTGCTGTATGCCGCCGGGTTGGCATCCTCGTTCCTACACGGATAAAAATCTGATCCCCATACCATGATTTACAAATCATGAAATTCATAAATTGGTTAGGTCATGATATCAGGATCACAAATCATGGTTCATGGAGTCATAATCATGATTCCTCATAAGCGTAACATCCAGTGTGAAAACACTAAGCGGCGCACTTTGCTTCATCACATTCGTATCGATCGCTCACAATTCAAGATGACGAAGCGGTTGAGTGGTAGAGTACGTGACTCACAATCAGAAGGTTCTTGGATCGAATCTCAATGTATGCTGTTTTTTACTTTTTTTTATTTCTCTCGATCATAAACGGATGCGCGACTCAGCATTTTTGGAATTTGAATCATGATTCCGAGCAATCAGCTACAAAAACCTAACGCGTGTGTTGCGTTACGGCATTCTGACTCATGATATCATGAGTCCAAATCATGGTGTATTTTCATAAGACGAAAACACGCTGGAATCATGATATCATGAGTCATAATCTTGTTTTTGGATTCTGATTTCTACCCGTGTAGCTCGTTTCGGCGCGCTGGTATGCCCGCTGTCGGCCAGCGGGGCGGGGATCGAGGTGGAGTCCGCCTTTTGTTTCCGATTGCGACCCATCTTAAAAAAGGGCATCGCCGAAAACAATTCCATTGTCTAATCTTTCATAAGTTTGTTCAATTAAGCTACATTAACGAATAACTATTAAGAATGCAGAATTTCCTTAGGAAGTTGCCTACTTTTAGGCGTATTCCGTGGTTCAAAGTGTATTTATTTTTGAAATAACTCAAAAAGTAAATTACTTGTAGGAGTTTGGTCTTCATATTCGGCTTCAGGGGCCATGATTTAAGGAAGCAATGACATTTCCAATTTTACCGAACGTTGTTTACATGGGTGATCAATGTTACCCCATATCAGCTAAATCAAAAAATCACTTAAAACATTTATTTAAGTATACTTAAATCTTATGAAAACCAAAATACGATGTGTAGTCACGAGCGCTGGGTCCAGTACTTGTTTTAAAAATATAAAACTTGCAACATTTGCATTTTCAAATGAAAAATTTAAGAAATATCTCAAAAACTGATCAATGTTACCCCGGATTACGGTAACTTTTTTTATCTTCTAAGGTCTCCCTGCGGTCAACCATTTGTCCATGCAACAGATCAAAATCCAAATTTTCTTCCAACAAATGGTCTGCCACCGGCAGAACATACTGTCCACTCATCTCGAATTCTTTACAATTCGAAAACGTGACAAATTAAAAAAAAAATATTAAGTTCAAAACTTAGTCCAAAAATCAAAAAATAACTATACTTTTATCCTAGAAAAAACCAAATGAAGCACGGAGGCAACTTCTAAAAATTCAATTTAATTCAAAAATAAGAAGAAAAAAACTATAGTTACTTAACCTATAAAATTCAAAATTAAATCTATTTAAAACAAATAAAGCTAATGAACAAAATTCAGATCAAATTAATCTAAATGAAGTCAAACCTTTAACACCAAAAAATTAAAGTTAAAAGATTTCAAAATTCAACTCAATTTCACTTAATCCAAACAAAAGCATCCAAATTAAACTGGAACTGTTCAATATTAATTCAACTGAAATTAAGTTTCGTAAACTTTTGACGTTGAGCGCCACTGAGCTCAATCAAATTCAGATTCAAAAGATTTTGCTTAAAAATAAAAAAAAAACGTCAAAAGTTCATACACTTTTTTTAATATTTTTTAACGAAGAAACGTAAAACGTTACAGTTTCTAGCTTAGGACCAACAATTGCAAGTTCAAGACGCCGTCTACAAATAACGTAATGGTACACACTTAACTCATTTTACCGTAAATCGGTGAATTTCACCGTAATCTGTAAAATAAAACACCGTAACTTCGTCGTAATTTTACGGATTCCGGTGAATTTTTACCGAATACTGTAAAAATTTACCGTACTCCGTTAATTTATTTCACCGAACCGTTCAGCCGTTGAGCCGTTGACATGAATCCGTAAAATAATTTAAGTGTGTAGGTTAATCGATATGACTCATACAGCTTTTCAAATTTCCATACAAAAAGCATTACGAAAGGTGGCGGAGGTGGACTGGCCGTAAATCCACCACCTTTTTCAAACACAAAAAACGCACAGATAAGTTCAAGCGTGTGCTAGAATAAGGGCGTAAGTCGCATGATCGATTTCTCTTCATCGATCCTCTCTTCTGTGAATAAAGGTGACAAGATGCGGGATTGTTTGGATTTTTTCACTTCAGAACGCTAGACAGCGGCGCAATCTTGCATCCTGAGGTGAAAAAATGCTGACAAACACGCATCTTGTCACCTTTATTCACAGAAGAGAGGATCGATGAAGAGAAATCGATCTTGCGACTTACGCCCTTATTCTAGCACACGCTTGAGTTTTGTGTTTGCCCGAAAATAGTCTTGCATTAACCAAAAGAGATGATTATAATAATTCTCAGGAACTACCTGGATGCCCTGAAACTTGAGTCTTCAAGGAAACTGATTGTAAAGAGACAACATTTATGAAATGTAATATTTTACGTGTAGAAGCTCTTTCCCGTCCTCTGTTGTCTGTCCGTTGTTCTTGAATATGTGACATGATGTTGCACCAAAGACAAATTAAAGACCTCGATGTCCCTTGCAGTTGCCCAAAATTTTATGGCTCATAAGGTAATCTAGAATGCCGTGAAAAGTGTACTGCGATCTGTCAAACTTGAGTACCTTTTGTACTACCGAGGGACCAAATGCAGTACTAGAAGTGGTACACTTCAGCCGGAGTGTGACGGACCTGGTTGCACGCTATGTGGGGATATATGTCCTTGATCGTAAGATACAAGCTAATACAAGCCTTGGATATCTTGCGATTTTTTTTTTTATTTTACTCATAGGTTTTTTAACTGAAACTAAAAATTCAATTCATTCCTTTGGTAAATCATACAAATTCTGGAACTAACTGACAAACTAAATTCGAATTTAATTTATTTATACTGCCCATAACTGAAAATAGTCACATTCGACATTTTTGATGAATTGGAGTTAACAGCATGGAGCAATAATCACAATTTTCACGAATTTCGTATTTTTAACAGATTTGTATTGATTTTAGTAATTTGTAATTTTGTCTCATTTCGCGGCACATCAGTTTCATTTGTAGTTTTAAATGTACAAATTCATTCTTTTTGTAATTCTTCAAGAATTCTAGCGAAAAAATCACAAGGAATGTCCTTTGTGGTTCTTCCACGATTTTTTCAAGGATTCAATCATGTTCTTTGAAAAGATTGCTCTTAGAATTCCTACGAAAATTTCTTTATGAATTATTATTTTCATAATTTTCAGTGCTTTCAAAGAACTTTTTAACTAGTTTTCACGAAGTTCGTCGTTAGCCGAGTGGTTAGAGTCCGCGGCTACAAAGCAAAGCCATGCTGAAGGTGTCTGGGTACGATTCCCGGTCGGTCCAGGTTCTTTTCGTAATGGAAATTTCCTTGACTTCCCTGGGCATAGAGTATCATCGTACCTGCCACAAGATATACGAATGCGAGAATGGCAACTTTGGCAAAGAATGCTCTCAGTTAATAAGTGTGGAAATGCTCATAAGAACACTAAGCTGAGAAGCAGGCTCTGTCCCAGTGAGGACGTTGAAGCCAAGAAGAAGAAGAAGAACTGAAACGTCCTCGCCGTGTCTAACCTTCATTCTTACTCAAATCTCATCCCATCCACGTAGAGTACTTCTTTTTCCAAAACCTCATCTTTTACGCAGTCTGAAGGAAAAACACTTTTCGCCCAAACCAGCTTTCCACAGAAAATCATACCCAGACTTTCTGATCTCACCAGAAAAATTCTCGAAGAATCTGTATCGAATTACTTAAACAACCTCTTGAAGAATTCGGTCAGAAAATGTATTAGAAATTCTTTTAATCATTTCTTTTGGAAGGTCCTCTACGTACTTATTATATATAAACTGTTAGTTGAAAGTGTCCTCCATTTGCTCATTAATAATTTGTTTAGGATTTTAATCAATTACTGAGTATTTCTCCAAAAAAATAGTACAGAAAAATCACCAAAAATGTGCTTAAGATCATCAATCAAGGATTCATTCCACGAATTCCTCAGAACAGTTTGCTTTTGAAGCCCTACAGTGCTGTTTGAAAATAATCACAACCAAAATTATCCAGACTTCCAGCAAAAAAATCTTCTGACTGTTACTCTAAATATTCCTCGTAATATTCCACAAAAATGTTATGAGCGATTAGAAAGAATTCAATTGAATTAATCACCAATCAATCAATCAATCAGTAAGTTGATCGAAAGTATTTGTCATTTGATAACTCTCCATGGTATTAACTCCAATTTGTCAAAAATGTCGAATGTGACTGTTTTGCAGCTATGGGAAGTATAGGTGTTCCACTAAACAGCTCGAAGATTTATTATCAACGTTTATTTATGAAAAACAACGAATATTTTGCCTGTTTTAGTTTCCTCCAGAATGAACAACAAATATAGATGAATATTTAGTATGTTGCATCATACAATGAGTTGGAATTTGTTAACCTATCAGTGATGTGTGATGTTCATAACTTTCCCATTTTGAATTTAATTTTCCATCAAGCTATATAGAAAACATAAAAAATGAAATATACTTCTAACGTGTTATTCATAACCATAATTTGTCAAAGCTTCACCAATGTTTGTTTATGTCCTTGTTTAAAAGTCATTCATTACTAAACTCAACAATATTTAAAACGATTGTTTTAAAGTAATCACAGCAATCTAGAAAAATACTTTCATAATAAACTCAGCAATATGTTAAACGATTGTTTAAATGTGTTATTAGAATCTTACAACGTGCACACTGCTTATTTTCTCAATTATATACATTTTAAAAAACGTAAAAATTGTTTTAAGCCCACCGAATTTTTGAACGCTCAATAATCAAGCAAAAATGTTTAACCAATCAAAGATTCTAGCCAGTTACTTTCAGATCACCGTCATCATGGTTATCATTACTATCATCAATATCGTTTATATATGTCATGATATTATGATATTTGTTTCAGGTATCAGAATTTAAAGCAGGTGAAACATACAGTTCATGAATGTTGAATAAACCCCTCTTTGGACATATTGTTCATGAGCTATAACCCTTTCGCACCCTGCAATCCGCTAATATTTTTCAGCTCGCTTTGCACTAAACTGAGTTTATCCGTGTCCCACCATCACCACCGTGCAGTAAATTATTGAAAGACAAGAAAAAAAACTCCCAACTCCACCAATACCAAAACCGACGCGAAGAAGGCTAAGATCACTTCAGAATCGATCTTTCCGCAGCATCGTGTGGCCTGGCTGGCCATAACTAACTAACTATGCTTGCCTGTATGTGCGAGTTCCAATTCCGTGCTCTCTTCTCCATTCTCTCCGCGATCGCCACAACGGATTCAATCTCCAATGGAATGTATGTTTAGGTGAAAAACTGGTTTACCGCAGCAAGCGCAGAAATACAGGTATGCATTGAAGGAAAGAAAAAAAAAGATTGGACTCCAAACAACACATACAAAATATTATAATAAATGAACCCATATCATTATTATAGAAATTGCCCTGACTTTGAAGTACTTCGGCTGCTGTTGTTCTGTCAGAATGCAACATTTTAGTTGTTTTCTTGCCCATCATTATCATTATAGCTGCTCGGACCCTTCCAGGTCCAAAGCCATCAGCCTTCAAGCCTTTGCTTCGACTTCGGCTTTCAACTTCAGCATCGGATTCGCTTGGGTAGGTGTTGGAGACTGCCTCGGGGTCTTTTCTTATCGAATTGCCCCCAAGCGATCTACTACTTTACTCATAGGAGCAACATTCGGAGCTCAAATGCAATGCACATTCCACCACTTGGGGTCCCGAGACATTTACAGTTCATCAAAGTAGGCATGAAAATTCCACACAGACCACAGAGGCCTACTTGCATGACGACGACTGAGGACGGCTGAGTGATGTCTTTAAAAGCCAATATCCATTCAACAGTCAATAAGTAATCGCCTTTATTAGCCTCTTTCATGATGATAATCGCGGTTCACAAATTGAATTTCAGGTGGTATCAGATCCGATTACGCGGAACTCTCCGTCTGTGTACATATTACTTGCCTTTCTGGTTCGCATGGAGGTTTTTTTATATTATTTTTTCTGCGTCTTTCACCGGACAGTGCAGCCGTCGATTTTAAAACAAAATATAGAAATCAGGTCCGGCCAGAGCAAAAAGAGGTCCAGTGGAGGGAAAAGATTTTTGAGGAGAACTACGTACTGCCAAACGGAGTAACTTGCACCACTTTTTAACTTCAAAGCTCTGTAGACAACAATTCAAAGGTTTTCAATGAACTGAAAATAGTTGAGTATCCGTATCCACACGTCGTACTGTGCATCTACAAATTCTTTCTGCTCTTGGAAGTTTAAACAAAACCTAAAGCTTTAAAACAATACTTTTCAGTGCTGTTTTTGCACTTTCCAGTGATACTTTTTTCTGCATATTAATCCTTTTTCGATCCTTATTTGGACCCGTGTCTTCGATTTTTCATTGGACCTGTTGGCGGTGGTATTCTTTCTTGGACACCGACTTGGGAAAAACAAACTTTTAGAAATTCACTTTTTTTTTTGTTTAGAGAGACTTTACCCAGAAGGGGTAAAGTCTCAGTTTAGGGTTACTTCTTCCTTCGTTTATTCAGTGAACATGTTACAACCACGAACAAAAAAGGGTGGATCTCTGAATGAACAACTTTCTTTCAGAAAGTGGGTTTCAAAACTGAAAGAAAGGCATTTCTCCGGAATGTGCACTTTCTTCCAAGGGTGAAACTGAGACTAATTTTCCGAACATCATATCGAAGCAGCCTCTAGTTCTGGATCTTTGATTCAAGTGAGCTTAGCTTAGACAGTAGAAGCATTAGCTTTAGAATGTTAATGTCGCGACTATTCGTGTGACCAACATCTAGTTTGCCACACTCTGACAGCTTGAGAACCGGGTCTGGCGTAAAACGCTGTGTTGAAGTGGCTGTCGTACTGGGTCTGAAGTCGTCGTAAGGAAATACTGTTGACGAGAAAAACCGATTGGGCTCCGAACAAATCTTTGGGTTTTGACTACGTAACTTTAAGGGCGGCCCCTGGCGAATGCGGCAAATGCCGCTTGCTGCCAATAATGCCCCTACTGGGGCCATACTTAGCTTGTTTGATCGCAGGGGTGACCGACAAACGATGTACCAGGGATGAGTGAGTATCTGCTGAAGAACAATAACGCTTTGTATCCGAAATACTAATTTTAAAGGGCTGAACGTAACTTAGTTGTCGCCCCCCTCGGCAGATGTGGCAAATCGCCACGAGATTGCCAACGGTTGCCCCTAATGGGGGCGTTGAATGCTATTGAGTAGTTGTAGACTGATGAGCAAGGAAATATCCAGGCATACGGGCAGCAGAGTTTGACTGTCAAGGGAGAGCAGATCAGTTCCTTTACATATACACAATTCACCGCAAGTTGCCAAATGTTCCCAAATGGGGGCAATAATACTTATTGTTGAACTGGATGCTGCTCCTCGACAATCTGTGGGACATTTTGCAGTGGAAGAATACAGATTTTTGAAATCCCTGGACGGTATGATCCTTCCTTCGTACGGACGGTGACAACTCTCACGTTGCCGTCAGAACCTGGATGTAGTTTCTCTACTCGTCCCAATTTCCACTTGAGCGGTGTCTTCCTTTAAGAGCTCCGATGCCGAAGTTGTCTCGTTGTCTCGTCCACTTGTTGCGACTTTGTAGACTTGACAAGTAATCCGTTGACCAACATTTCCAGATTTGCTGGCTGTAGTTCTGAACTTGCTGCCACTTGCTGAGCCTACCCTCTCGTAGCCCGCTGAGATTTGGTTCAGCTATTGCGGTAAGTGGGCGTTGGATTAAGAAATGCCCAGGGGTTAGGGCTTTCAAATCCCGAGGGTCGTTATTCAGCGGAATCAGTGGGCTAGAGTTCAAGCACGCTTCAATCTGGGTAACAACAGTGTTCATTTCATCGATCTTCAGCAATCTGTTACCGATCACTCGCTTCATGTGACCCTTTAACGATTTCACAGCGGCCTCCCATAGGCCACTAAAGTTGGGTGACCGTGCAGGGATAAACTTGAACTCGATCAAGTCACGCGCTACCTCCGTTGATATGCGTTCCTGGAACTGTTGTTGCTGGAACAGTCGATGCAATTCATGCAGCTCTCTACGAGCTCCAACGAAATTGGAGGCGTTGTCGCAGAGTAACAACTCCGGCCTTCCACGCCTTGCGACAAATCTCCTTAGAGCGGCAATAAATGCCTCGGTGGTAAGATCCATCACGACTTCTACATGCACTGCCTTGCTAACTAGACAGACGAAGATGCTAAGATAGCATTTCACCGGTGCACCTTTCCGGGTTGGAGGTTTCAATTCGAAGGGACCGCAATAATCAACGCCTACACGCAAAAACGCAGGGGCTGGTGACACGCGTTCGAGTGGCAGATCTCCCATCAGCTGTTCATGGGTACGCGGCTTCGCTCTGAAACATTTCAGGCACTCGTGCATTACCTGTCTGGCAAGGTTTCTGACGCTCAATGGCCAAAATCTTTCTCGGACACATGCTATCATAAGCTGTGGTCCTGCGTGCAGCAATCGGTGGTGATAATCAATCATGATGAGTTTCGTTAGCGGATGATGACTGTCCAGAATCATGGGATATCTGCGGCTTCGCAAAATTGGAGCAAAATCTGAGCCGACCGCCCACGCAGAGCAATCCATCGATCGTCACAGGATGCAGATTATGCAGCTTTGAAGATGGTCTAACTTCGTTCTTGGCTGCGATGTCCGACAATTCTAGTGGGAAGCATTCCGACTGGGCTAGCTGTACCAGAGCTAGTAGGGCTGATTCGTGCTCCTCAGCTGTAAGAACTCCTGTCTTCCTTTGTTGACGATTCCGCTGTCGACAACTGAACGTAAATCGGCGTATCCAACCTACTAGGCGAACTATGCTGAGTAGAGCTGAACGAAGTGTGAAGATTGGACTTGGCGGCAGAGCTTGTAGTACTGCTGATACGAGCGGTCTCTCCTCCAACGTTGTCGAATCAAATTGCTGCTCGTGAGCTTGCATGTTCCTTGGCCAATATCCGATATCCTTCGGACGCTATCTCCGTCACTGCTTCGTAAAGATGAGCTAACAACAGTGCTGCAGACAACTCCAATCGAGGTATATTCTGCTTCTTTTTCTTTTTGCTTAAGTCTTCCAGTGGTGCGAACTTTGACTTAGCCATCACCAAATTGATGGTCACTTCACCGTCCGTGCTGATACACCGCAGGTATATAGTCGCACCGTAGGCCTTTTCGCTAGCATCACTGAATCCGTGGAGTTCACATGAGATCACGTCTTTGCTGAAGGCAATCCATCGTGGTACGGATATTGAGTCCAGCTCGGTAAGGCTGGTTCTAAACTCTGACCAACGCGTCTGCAGTTCGTTGCTTAGTATCTCATCCCATGAGTACTTCTCTTTCCAGAGACTTTGCAGGAACAGCTTTCCCAGAACTATAACAGGACCTACTAGTCCGTAAGGGTCGAAAAGCTTTGCAATTTCCGACAGCACAATACGATGAGTCACCAGTGCTTCAGGCCTCCAGTCCGGTACTTTTATCCTTAGCGTGTCTGTAGCTAGCTCCCAAGTAAGACCTAACGTCTTCACAGTCACTTTCTCGTCCAGATCGAGAACTGCACGATCATCTCGTAGGTTTCAAGGAATTTCCTGCAGAATTTCCGGATGGTTGGAGTTCCACTTCCGGATATTGAACCCTGGGTGGTAAATGACTGGACAATGCGTACCATTGGTACTTCGCGTACCTGCAGGTATAAAATAGACCCCATTTGTGGTCCTTAGCCTCTTGTCCAGTAACTCCTATCCCTACCTCCCCGTGGTGCCGCCTGGGATACGAGTAACCGTAGGGAAGATCGGGTAACCAACCCTGGTGGAACCTTGGTCGTATGCTGACAGGGAAGGGGGGCTCCTCTCTTCTGAGGGTGTAGCTTATCAGAGCGTCTGTTCTCCATGTTAGGGGCGGCTCAAAACAGCGTCTGTTCTCCATGTTAGGAGCGGCTGATCATCGTCCTAGTGCCAGCGTGGGACTCTAAACAGTGCTGTGCACGATGATCCTCCGGCGAGACAGGGGGTTGGTGCAGGCCTTACAAGCCAGCCGTAAAAACCATCAGTACAGGAAGCATACAATGTAAATTCGGACCGGAACAATCGGCATAGACCCAGGCATCGAAAACGGACTAACGATTGGAAACTCGGATCATGGAACTGTAAGTCTCTCAATTTCTTGGGAAGTACCCGCATTCTTTCCGAATTATTGAGGGTCCGCAAGTTCGACATCGTAGCGCTGCAGGAGGTTTGCTGGAAAGGGTCGACGGTACATACGTATAGGGATGGTTATACCATCTACCAGAGCTGCGGCAATAGACATGAGCTGGGCACTGCTTTTATCGTGATGGGTGAAATGCAGAGGCGCGTGATTGGGTGGTGGCCAATCGACAACAGAATGTGCAAATTGAGGATCAAAGGCCGTTTCTTCAATATCAGCATAATCAACGCGCACAGCCCTCACCTAGCAAGTGACGATGACGATAAGGACGCTTTCTACGCGCAGCTGGAACGTGAATACGACGGCTGCCCAAGCCATGATGTCAAAATCGTTATCGGAGATCTCAACGCTCAGGTTGGCCGGGAGGAGGAATTTAGACCGATTATAGGGAAGTTCAGCGCTCACCAGCTTACGAACGAAAACGGCCTTAGACTGATTGATTTCGCCGCCTCCAAAAACATGGCCATACGTAGTACCTACTTCCAGCACAGCCTCCCGTATCGGTACACCTGGAGATCACCCCAACAGACTGAATCACAAATCGACCACGTTTTGATTGATGGAAGGCACTTCTCGGACATTATCGACGTCAGAACCTATCGCGGCGCAAACATCGATTCGGACCACTACCTTGTGACGGTTAAAGTGCGCCAACGACTCTCCGTTGTGAACAACATTCGGTACCGACGCCCGCCCCGGTACAATCTGGAGCGACTCAAGCAACCCGAAGTCGCAACTGAATACGCGCAAAGCCTTGAGGCAGCGTTGCCGGAAGAGGGAGAGCTCACCGAAGCCCCTCTTGAGGACTGCTGGAGTAGTCTCAAAGCAGCCATAAACAACGCAGCGGAAGGTGCCATTGGGTTCGTGGAAGCAAATCGACGGAACGGTTGGTTCGACGAGGAGTGTCAGACGGTTTTGGACGAGAAGAATGCAGCGCGGGCGATGATGCTGCAGCAAGGCACCCGTCAAAACGTGGAACGATACAAACAGAAGCGAAGACAGCAAACCCATCTATTCCGGGATAAAAAGCGCCGCCTGGAAGAATTGGAGTGCGAAGAGATGGAGCAGTTGTATCGTTCTCAAGAAACACGTAAGTTCTACAAGAAACTAAATGCATCCCGCAAAGGCTTTGTGCCGCGAGCCGAAATGTGCCGGGATAAGGATGGAGGTATCTTGACGGACGAACGTGAGGTGATTGAAAGGTGGAAGCAGCACTACGATGAACACCTAAACGGCGCAGAGGAGGAAGATCAAGACAGCAGGAGGAATGGCTTCATCAGTACGGCGGATGAGGGAGACGTGCCAACCCCCACAATAGGTGAAGTTAAGGATGCTATCAAACAGCTCAAGAACAACAAAGCAGCTGGAAAGGATGGTATTGGAGCGGAACTTATTAAAATGGGCCCGGACAGGTTGGCCACTTGTCTGCACCGATTGATAGCCAGGATCTGGGATACAGAACAGCTACCGGAGGAGTGGAAGGAGGGAATAATATACCCAATATACAAAAAGGGTGACAAGTTAGAATGTGAGAACTATCGAGCGATCACCATTCTTAATGCAGCCTATAAAGTGCTTTCCCAGATCATCTTCCGCCGTCTATCGCCACTGGCAAGCAGATTTGTTGGAAGTTATCAAGCCGGATTTGTGGACGGGCGATCGACGACAGACCAAATCTTTATGTTGCGGCAGATCCTCCAAAAGTGTCGCGAATATCAAGTCCCTACGCACCACATATTCATCGATTTCAAAGCGGCCTATGATACCATCGACCGCGAAGAGCTATGGAAGATTATGGACGAGAACGGTTTTCCCGGGAAACTGACTAGACTGATCAAAGCAACGATGGATAGTGTACAGTGCTGTGTGAAGATATCGGGTGCTTTATCGGACCCGTTTGAAACACGCAAAGGACTTCGACAAGGCGATGGTCTTTCCTGCCTCCTGTTCAATATTGCGCTAGAAGGTGTTATGAAACGGGCGGACTTCAACATGCGGGGCACGATCTTCAATAAATCCAGCCAGTTCATTTGTTTCGCTGACGACGTGGACATTGTCGGAAGAACGTTCCAGGTGGTTGCTGAACAGTATACCAGGCTGAAACGTGAAGCAGATCGGGTTGGATTGAAGGTAAATACGTCGAAGACGAAATATCTGCTGGCTGGAGGAACCGAGCGCGATAGAGCTCGCATAGGCAGACGCGTGACGATCGACGGGGATGAGTTCGAGGTGGTGGACGAATTCGTCTACCTCGGATCATTGATAACGTCGGATAACAACTGCAGCAGAGAAATTCGAAGACGTATCATCGCCGGAAGTCGTGCTTACTATGGACTCCACAAGACCTTGCGGTCTGGTAAACTTCACTTCCGTACTAAGTGTACCATGTACAAGACGCTAATAAGACCGGTAGTTCTCTACGGGCATGAGACGTGGACAATGCTCGAAGAGGACCTGCAAGCGCTAGGAGTTTTTGAACGACGTGTGCTTCGGACGATCTTCGGCGGAGTATGTGAGAATGGCGTATGGAGGAGAAGAATGAACCACGAGCTTGCGCAACTCTACGGTGAACCCAGTATCACGAAAGTCGTCAAAGCTGGAAGGGTACGATGGGCGGGACACGTTGTGAGAATGCCGGACAACAATCCCGCAAAAATGGTGTTCACCTCAAATCCGGCCGGTACAAGACGAAGGGGAGCGCAACGAGCTAGGTGGTTCGACCAAGTGGAGCAGGATCTTGGAAGTGTGGGGCGATCTAGGAATTGGAGGTTAGCAGCCATGGACCGAGTTAGTTGGCGTAACATTGTGACGCAGGTCATGTCTTAAAGGACGTAGAGCCAGCAAAAGTAAAGTAAGTAATATTGAACCCTGATCCTTTCAGAAGCTTGAGTACGTCCTTGCACAGCTCCTTCCCTTCGTCAATTGTGTGGGTCAAAGCAAGCATATCGTCCACGTAAAAGCTTTTCTTGATCATTGCTGCAGCAGCTGGGTAGCATCTTCGGCACATTTGTTCAAGCACCGAGTCGCTAGGTATGGTGCGGATGATGTACCGTAGGTGACCGTCTTGAGCCTGTACATCCGTAGTGGCTCCTGCGTCGAATCTCTCCAGAAAATCTTGTGTAGCCGTTGATCCAACGCGTGCTGCCACACCATGCGATACATTTTCTCTGCATCCCCTACAACGGCGTACCTGAACAGACGGAACCGCAACAGGATGCTCCGCAGTTCGTCTTGAACGACTGGACCCACCATCAATACATCGTTTAGCGATACACCTGAATCCGTGGGACACGATGCATCGAAAACTACCCTCAGTTTCGTTGTCGTGCTGTCTGGTTTCATGACAGCGTGATGCGGAACGTAGTACTCCGGAGCTATCTCTTCCTCATACGTCAGCACTTCTTCCATATGGTCCATACGTAGATATTTGTGCATGAATTCCGCATACATGGCCTTTATTTCTGGATTTTCATCCAGTCGCTTCTCCATCGATAGAAATCGCTTCTTCGCAATCGCCTTTGAACTTCCTAGTTTGTGCAGCATGTTTTTCTTCTTCGGCAACTGAACTCGATACTTTCCATCAGGATCTCTTGTAGTTGTCTCCTCAAAGATGGCTTCGCAGGCAGACTCCTCGATGGACAGACAGCTCTTTGTTCGACAGAACTCTAACTCCCAAAACTTTGTCAGTTCCTCCAGGACTTCCTCTGTAGTCACGGATGACGAAGCTAATGCGCTGTAGCTGACGACTCCTGACTCAGGTACTTCTCCTGCGACGATCCATCCCAACTCCGTGTTGTGCAGAATCGGTCCCGACCTAGAGAGTTTCAGCTGCTCGCTCAGCAAGAGTTCGAAGAAAACAGCATTTCCCAGGATCACGTCAATCGATCCCGGTTCATTGAATGTGGGATCTGCTAGGCATATTTCCGTAGGTAGATTCCACGTCGAAGTATCGATGTACTGCTGCGGCAGGCTTGATGTAATCTTCGATAGTACAACGAACTTGATCTCGCAAGACATGTACGAAGTATTACAGGATAACACCGTTGCTAATATAGCTTGCTTAGCAATCGAGCGGAGACCACCAATTCCAACTGGCAAGTTCTCCCGAAGTCGTTGGAACTTCAGTTTTTGCGACAGGTTCTCAGTGATCATGCAGACTTGAGATCCGCTGTCCAGTAAAGCTCGAGCATGAATAGTATTTCCGTGCCGATCACCGAGCTTCACTATAGCAGTTGACAACAAAGCAGTGTTTGATTTTGGTGTGTATTGGATGATGTACCGTTTTGATTCATATTACGGACAGCTTCAAATTCCGGACACTCTACTTTGTATGGGAAACATTTCACACGAAATGTTTCAATTTTTGTCGTTCAAAAGTTCTCATTTTCGAGGCTCGTTTTAGTGAGCTTTTTCCATAAATATCTTCGAATATTTATAATGCCCAACTACCTTAGATGTCTCTCTAGTGGTTTGACGATTTCAATTGATGATTTGACTGTTCCATTAATGATTATCATGAGCTGTCCGGAATTCGATTCAAAGTGTCCGGAATATGAGGCAAAAGTGAGGAAGCGTCCGGAATAAGAATCATGAAAAGGCCACACATTTTGATTTATTTAAAATTATTCAAGTTGCGGAAGCGTATTCTTTACCCACCATTCGAAAGATAAGGGCTTCCTACGCTCGATAGCGCTAAGGAGTCATACAGAATGATTTATTTTGTATGCTCTACGCTGGGTTATACTTCACTGAGTCCTTAAGTGTCCGTAATATGAATCAAAACGGTAGCAGTGTGGTGTACAGTGGAAGGGTTGGTGGGAGGTGGCGAGAATGCATTTTGCGAAGATGTACTTGGAGTTAGTGTAGTCTGTGGGATTTGAGAATTGTTAAGGTTTTGGGCTTGATTAGATTGTTGAGACTGGGAGTTCGCGGCTTGAGGTCCTTTAGAGTGCTTCTGGGAGGAGGGCTGATTCACATTCTGCCCCAGACCAGTAGCGTTGCTGTACGGATGCAGCAACTGGTGGTGGCGTTGTCCACGAGTCTGGCAAATCCGGCTCGAACGACCAATATGTGGGATACTCCCGGTTCGCACTTCAGCGAAACACCCGCGAATCAACTGTCCGTACACTACGCGACCACTTGTGATATGATCACACGAAACCAAAAGAAACTAATTTATTCACTTCACACAGTGGACTGTATCTACGTTACGCGACGCGACGGTCCAACGGTCGATACCGATGCCGCCGGTGGTTTGGTTATAACTAAATCTCCTTCGTATCTCTGCATCAAGGGATGCTGCAAAAAATTAACTCGATCCCTCATCGGGTTATCTCTCTCTGGGAAATAAAATATGAGGTATTGATATCTATCTAGAGCATTGCGGTCACTCAATTGCCGATCTGTCTCGTGGTACAGTGGCGCGTGAAAATATCGTACCTATCTATATCTAACAAACAGTTTTAGCAATTTTAGCGATATTTCTTCAGTTTTAAAGCAATTTGAACGCTCTTTTCAACTATTCCGTGTATCAACAAGCCAAGACGTCGATTGGCAGTGTCGGTTCTGTGGTTAATGTAATAAAATCAGTGAAAACGGCACTATCGCAACTATAGGAACACCCACTACTAAGGGAACACTTACCCTAACCTGAAATAAATAACGAAAAGCAAATGGAGTGGGTCAAGAAGAGAGACCAGAGTACAAACCATTTGAAAACATACAAGCAAATACGCGTTGCTATAGAATGATTCGTTGATAAGTTAGTGTTGTTAACGCCCAAGGTAAGTTGATACGAACGCAAATAAAATGCATTTGATGCAAAAGAATGTATTGCTGTTTGCATTTGAGATGCAAATCTTGGCTAAACGTCCTCCAAACGCGGTAACACAAAACAATCAAAGGACACCTAGCAACGATTATATAATTATAATTATTATTATAGCTTTATTAAGGAGATTTTCAGCCCTAGGCTGGTTCATCTCCGACGATTATATAAATCACCGCCGCCCTAGCAAGAAAAATCTATCTTTGACATCGCATTTCTTGTAAAATATCTTACCGCGTTTGGTGTTCCCGCATTTGATATTTGCATTTCAAACGCACACAGCAATACATTTGATGTGCATTGAGCAAGTGATCCTCCCCTTGCTCAAGCGTCTATAAGTCACCTGGAGAGATTAAAAATCAAATAAAGGATTAACATAGATTTTCTCCAGTCCATGAAATCATTATGAAAAAGAGAACCTTATCAGGCATTCGTCGGAAAAGACTTTCTAAACAATATGATTAATCTTAACAAAAGTGATCTTTAATACTATAGTTCTAGAAAAGTCATAAGTCTTGCTTTTCTAGAAACATAGTATTAAAGATCACTTTTGTTAAGATTAATCATATTATTCAGAAAGTCTTTTCAATATATGTATGACATGGGAACATTTCCAGAAACCTGGAGGAAATTTCCAAAACCCCACTCAGTGCCAAAAGTGGCGTCATCGTACCAAACTTTGCTGCTAAATACATGATTTGCGGAGGTTCTTTTCACGCTAAGGACTCTTAATCAGTCTTAAAAACGTGACAAGAGGGCAATTTCAACGCACAGGTGACCTTGCTATGAAAATGATATGGCAAGATCTGCAGAAAGAAATTAAAAACGATTTTCTCAAAATCAAAAATTTTGGAGAAAACAAAATATTGACTAAACTTTTGCACTAAGCCTATATGGATATTATCTAAAATTTTGAAAACAAAAACTCAGAAGCCAATTCCAGCATTGAAAGAAGAAAACTAATCATTACTAACTAATTGGGAAAACGCTCAAAAACTTGCTATGCAATTTGAAATCTCGTACAATTTCAATTAAGGACTCACTAGCCCAATTGAAAATCAAATTACTCAGGAATGCGAAAGCATTCTCAATCAAGAAAACATTTTCGAAAATTCGTGAGAGTCTGATTTGGAAGAAGTGAGAAGAATTATTAAAAAAAAAAATCAAAACAATGAAAGCTTCTGGCGATGATGGATTTTTTTGCATCCTCAAAAAGAAACCTCCAAAGAGCAGCTTATCACTCTTGGTTGATATATTTAACGAATGTTTCAAGTATACATATTTTCCTGACAAATTGAAAAATGTCAAGATTGTACCAATTTTAAAACCGGACAAAAACCTTGCAGAAGCTTCCAGCTCTCGTCCAATCAGCTTACTTTCCTCCTTCAGTAAACTTTTCGAAAAGATCATTTTGAGCAGAATGATGGCCCACATCAACGAAAATTCAATTTTTCTTATATATGGGCACGATATGAACATTCGGGCACTCATCAACATTCACGTGTAACAAATTTGATTCGTTCCAACAAATCTGAAGGCTATTCTACGGGTCTTGCTCTTCAAGACATAGATGAATCTTCCCACAGTGTTTAGCACACAGTTTTGATTGTAAAATAAAATAAAAACTGTAATTTTCCGAACTAAATTGTTAGAGTAATCAAAAGTTATCTGCCAAATCGTACACTTCAGGTTAATTATCAGAACTCCAATTCTGAAAAACTTCCCATAAGAGCTGATGCTCAATGCAGCATTTTGGAGCCAATACCATACAATATGTTCACATCTAACTTACCTGAGTTGTCTCAGGAATGTCAAAAATTTTGTTTGCGGATGACACAGGCCTCTTCGCCAAAGGATGAAGTCTGCGTGTCATCTGTAGTAGAATGCAAACAAGTTTGGATATTTTTCTTCATACTTGCAAAAGTGGAAGATTTATCATAATGCTTCCAAAACTCAACTTATAATGATCCCACATAAACCAAAAGCACTTTTTTTGAAACCTTCAGGTGGACATGTTGTCACGATGAGAGGGGTTCCAATAAATTGGTCAGCTGAAGTTAAGTATATAGGGCTGATTTTAGTTAAAAATTTAACTATCAAAAATCACAACAAAACCATTGAAGTCAAATGTAACCAATATATCCACTTATTAAGGGAAAATCAAAACTTTGTCTTGAAAACAAGCTTTTGATCTTCCAAAAAATGCCAGTCATGTTGTATGCTGTACCAATATGTGTTGCAAGCTACCCCGTTTCACGGTACAAAACCTAACTGCCTCCAATATGAGTCGCAAAAATGGTACCCGAGTTGTTCCAATTGGGGTTCAACTAGATTGTGAATTATCGAAATTGAATTCACCAAGTGGTCCCGAACCGGACGGCTACCCATTATCGGAATTTTAATTATGGGAAAGTTTAGATGTGCTCGCTTCCCACGATCCGGCCGGCGTCCACCAATATGGGTACTTTCAATTATAGTTTTTCACCTAATAATTTGATCCGTCCAGATGAGCAAACAGTTAGTGTTGCACAAAGACGGAGCAACAGTTGCTCTCGAACTGAAAATCGAACAGCCTTATTCTGGGCTAACATGTGCGAGGCGGTTTAACCATAGACATAATACCGATATAAGCGATTGGGCTCCAGTTCTTTGCAATCTAATGCAACGTATTACAATTAAACTCAAACGGAGATTAGTACGTTCAAGCGCGATGATCATGACCAAAAGAGGCCTTTTTTGCAATTGTTTGTTAGAGATTTTGATAATCACACCAATTCTTCTGACGGATCCTTGAACGTCAAAGGACTATCGAAGTAGCCATGAAAACCAACTTCGTTACTATGGATTCTATAACTTGAAATACGAGTTCTGTAGAGTTGACTGTATAAAAAATATTCTAACCCGTGTAATTGGTTTTTGCGTAGACCATAGTAGATCTTGTTCATTCTATGGACAACTGTCGAATTTAAGCTATTCGTGTTTATTCCTAACATCAAAAATTATATCAGAAATGATCTGTCCTAAGACTAACTTTTTCGACTTCCCACCTTGGAGTCCAAATGCTTCTGCCGCAATTGTGCGCTGCACCTCCCGCTGCTACATGACTACCTTGATGAAGGCAAGCAGATGATGATATGGTGGTTCAATCAGTTGATCACTCCGAACCAAAGTCATCGCGGTGCAGTCCGAGCTTCGGCTCTTGGTATCGATACCCATGGCATGCTGAGAGGTGTATAAATACACACAAGAGGACTCTTTCCACTTACCGAGGAGTGAGAGCCTTCTATGCCCCGTTCACCCAATGCTAAGGGCTGTTCGTTTTATAATGTGGACACCTTGTTTATGACATACAGTAAACTCTTTCTTACTCGAAATTATGTAACTCGATGGAATGAAATGGGTCCCTTCAATTGAGCATACTCTGGTCCCACTGTAAGTCGATACCTCTCGATGTTCTCTAACTCGATGCAATCTGCGCTCTTCGAAAATGGGTTCCCAGGTTTTCAGACAATCACTAATAATAATTTACTTTGATTTTATTTTATTAAATTACTAAATTCAAAAGACACATCCTGCAAGGCGTCCACTTTATATAATGCCCAGCCTTCGAACCCAGCGCACGATGCTCGCCAACTTAGTTGCAAACACATTTCTTTGGTCCCACTTTCGGTCGGTCGTCGGATGGACAAACTTTTTTGTCTCCTCGCGGGCCCGGTAGTCACCTCGGCTGCCAAAGTCCGTTCCTGGCCAACCCCATCGAACCCTGGCCCTGCTTCATCGTCCTATCTTACGTGAGCAATCGTACCATGAGAACAGCGAAACCAACCACTACACATTTTCCAAAGATATGTAAAAAAGTATAAAACTTATCACAACAACGATCTTGCATATGTGGCGAAGTGTAAGGGACAGTGGCGTTGAAAGAGGGGGTCAGGCCCCCTCCGGGATTCTGCAGCCAATCGTGCCAAACGTCGATTTTGATAAATTAATGCATGATGAAATATCTCGGAATCCAAAAATGGGCGTCACAATATTCGACTTGTGCCACTTCAAGAGCACTAAATTGAACTAATGGTACGCGAACAATCTAGTTCTTCTTATGTTAAGCTGTCCATTAGTGCATAGAGCGAAGGCAATATAACACTGTTATTCTATGCGGTTTTGATATAATATTCTCAGCTGATTTACCTAGTTTTTATTCGATAAAATTACATTTCCTTTGTGTTGTATTGTACAGAATTTTTCGTACAACTACCAGATAATTTCTGCTTTACAATGAGCAGTTTATTGGGGTTGTACTATTTTCTCCCAAATATCGATACCCCGAATGTCGTTCCCCGAACACCAGTTCCCTGAATACCTCATTTTATTTCCTCGAAAACTTTTTGGCACTTATAAATTGTCATAACTTTTTATATTTCAAGGTGATACGGTGCATTGTACCATTAGAGTGATGCAAATTTCAAAATTTTTGCTCCCCTATGCTTAAACGATTTAAATTATGGTAAAAAGCATCCTCCCAAAATTTGAAATGATTTGGAAGAAATTTGACTGTGCACACGCCATTTGAAGTTTATATGGAGATTACTATGGAAAACGCCAACCTTTTGTGTTCAGCCCTCTATCTCTTCGTCACTAAGTTTTATAGAAAAGTGAACACACTCTTCTCCTGTGAAATTCTTCCAGCTACAACTTTGCCGAAGACCACATTTTGATTGGACGTCAGGAAAAATTGTTATTTATAATCATAAAGTGGGTTTGCCTTCAGTAAGCTTCACCAACTGTTCGACAGGCAACATTGGTGCTCCTGGCGGGAAGAATAGATCAAAGTAATCCATGCTACTATGTTCTACAGCAAAAAAGCAGTGTTGCTCTGAAAGTAATTGAACGATCATCTCAGCATGGTTTAGACTTTGGAATCAAGAATAACAAATTATCCTTACGTCCCAATAAAATGTGGTCTTCGGCAAAGTTGTAGCTGGGAAGATTTTACGTCGGAAGAGTGTGTTCGCTTTTTCATATATTATTATGACGAGCAGATAGAGGACTGAACACAAAAGGTTTGGCTTTTCCATAGTAATTTCCATATAAACTTCAAATGGCGTGTGCACAACCAAATTTCTTTCAAATCACTGCAAATTTTGGGAGCATGATTTTCATCGTAATTGACACCGTTTAAGCATAGGGGAGCAATAACTTCAAAATTTGCATCAGTCTAATGCACCATTCTTTTTTGATCAGCGATTCTTTAAAGATTCACAGAACTCAGCATTGTTGCTTGTTTTCTTTATCGGTATTTCTAGTTCACCACTCTATCTCTGAAGATTGTTTTTTATCCATTTTGAACTACATCTATTTTAGGGCCGTTCATAAACCACGTGGTCGTTTAAAGGGGTAAAAAGGAGTGGTGTTATTCTGACACCACGATCCATACAAATTTCGGGTTATTCGAGAGTATGGATTGCGGGAAAAAGTGTCATTCGGTTAACTGACATTCGGGGAAATGACATTCAAGGGAACGATTCTCGGGTAAAAATAGACTTAAAGTTTTTACCAATAATAATTACAAAAATTTCAGTACATGGAAAATTATTCAAAAAATGGTGAGTCTTTGTCTGTCGCTATTTGATATGGTTTGTGGCAAATAAAAATTCTCCATTCTTCATGTATAAAATATTCTTATTATTTTTTTCTTATTTATCTGAAAGCTCTTAAAAGTTAAGTAAATGTAACTTTGGTTTGCGAGTCAAGGCATTAATTACTTCATCGAACAGATGGCACAAATAGTTGAAACGTATATCTAAATCTTGTGAATATTCAATTAACTAGTCCTTAAGAAGCCTTAAGAAGTAAAAAAACTTTGAAGAACAGTTTATGATGAAAAGACGGGAGCATCTCTTGTGAATTCTTCCAAACCATAATACCATTGTACAGAGACAACATATATTAAATAAAAACCTAACTCTATTACAGAATCTAATTTAAGGCTGTAGAATATTTTAATAGCTCTCATTTTGGTATCATGAATGTACTCTTATTATTTCTACTTATAGCACGAAACATTATAGCCAACTTTCAGATTATTTCCTCAAGAACTACTACTGGGCTACTAGCACTACACAGCTACAGCGAAAAATAAAATTATAATCTAAAATAATTTAACATTCCTTCTGCAGTCGTGAATGTTGCTTCAAATAATATTTATATCATTGTAACATTATAACAAGTGTAAAATAACGATATTGATCGCTCCATGTTATTTGTCTCTTATGTAACAATCCTTCGCATACAATTTTATGCAATTTTCCCAACGTGAAAGATGAGTAGCGGAACTGACGTAAGATTACCTGATTTGCTATATAGCTGGCCTGAAAAAAAATATTTTTTGCACAAATAAGTTTAGTTAAATATACACTATTCAATCAAAAATCCGCCGAATAGTGTATATTTGCGAAATAACGCAAAACAACTGAAAAGCACAGTCTATCATTGAAAGATGGGAAAATTATGTTTGAAATATGATCAGTTTAACGCCAATAACTATTTTAACTGTTTAACTGGAAACGGGGTTGGTGGTCTAATGGTTACCGCTTCTGCTTCATAAGCAGCAGGTCATGGGTTCAATCCCAGGCCCATCCCTTTCCTCGTACTTTGTAGTTGTATCTTTCACTTGCTTAGAAGATCACCAGCACTTATACACTGAGGGTGTCTTTTAATCCCATGCAGTCATCTGGTTGGTCCCTTGTGTAAGTGCAGCTGATCTGGCAACCAATCAAGCTCAAGCTCAAGCTCAATAACAATTTTAACTATTTAACTCTCATGACGCTCTTTCGATCACATATTCAAATACATTTTTCAGTCCTTGATTAGAACGTTAAACTTTTTTACTCTTCGAAATAGTTTTAGACAGTTTTACACCATTTACGGCAGGCTGCCGAAAAACTATTCAATCTATAGTACCAGATATTTTTTTCTCATATTCTGTCATTTGCTTTACGATTTTTTTGGAACTACTCAGCCCATTGAAGATTACAAATTAGACAAACTTCATGGTTAACATTCCATAATCGACCCAATTTCAATATAGCTTTTTTATTTGGAAATAGGCATAGACTATCCATTTCCCGATTTTTTAAATTAACTAGCTGTCTTTCTTTGATTTCTTTAAATTTGCCTCTGGAAAGTCTCGATAATAAAGATAATAATAATAATAATTCTTTAAATTTCTGAAATCATTAATTGTTGAGATGGCACAATATTGTTTATATAACTTTCATTGCTTCTGTTTGCTGCAGGCAGCAAAACACCTTTTCAGTACAATTATGAAGAATGTTAGCCATAAAGAACAGCTTAATATTCAAAGAAGGGGAAACCCTTACTGGAATGTTGAAAAGGGTAAAATGTGTTTAAATGTTTCGGAATTCAATCTTTTCATCGCCGGCAATCAAAAGATGGAAGATTTATTTTATGTTATTTTTCATTAGTGTAACGTGTTTCATGTAAATTTTACTACCGGTATATTGACGTGTGGAACGAACGCGCCGATTGGAAATAAATAGCGTAGTAATAAGATCAAACTCACCAAATCTTCCAGTCAGATTTCGGACAATTGTAATTATTTCAAAACATTTTATCATACAAAAGGTTAATCATCTTAAGAAAAAAATATTTTCCATGTATTATATATTGTAGGCTGAAAATCATGATAATCTGAGTATTGCTTTGCAAGGTATAATATGTAGTGAAATGAGCTGTATTAGTTGTTGAAATTCATTGAGCGTGCACAGTTTGGTAGCCGAAAGTTTGTAGGAGGGCTAGAAAAGCCCTTCGACAGGAATTAAATCTCGCGTTTAGTAGCAAACAGGCATATCTGCAGTGATCGATTTCTCTTCATAGACTTTCTCCTTGGATTAGTTCACAACATCCAAACGCTTGTCAAAACATTTTACGTGTAGCGTGTCTGATTTTCAAGCGTGTGATTTTCACACATATTACTCTCGCACCTATTAAGAGCAGATTTTGAATTTTGAGTAATTTTTGATACGATAAATGATAAAACTATAGCCTATTTTATTGGAAATCATGAACCGAAGTATATGAAATTTGAATAGAAACTAAAAATCTGATTTCAGCTGTGGTCGATTTTAAAGGGGTCAAACCAAGTCCTTATATAGAGATGACGAAGCGGTTGAGTGGTAGAGTACGTGGTTCACTATCAGAAGATTCTCGGCTCGAATCTCAATATATGCTATTTTTAACTTTTTTTTATTTTGTCGATCATAAACGGATGCGCGACTCAGCATTTTTGGCATTTGAATCATGATTCCGAGCAATCAGCTACAAAAACCTAACGCGTGTGTTGCGTTACGGCAATCTGGCTCATGATATCATGAGTCCAAATCATGGTGTATTTTCATAAGACGAAAACATGCTGGAATCATGATATCATGAGTCATAATCTTGTTTTTGGATTCTGATTTCTACCCGTGTGCGATTCTGATTTTGGACGCACGAATATGTGATTTTGGATGCACATTCTTATACGATACGTGGTTCACTGGGTATCGAATCTTCAGAAGACACTTCAAAAATGTCATTTAATTCCAACTAGAATTTGTATCCTTTGATAAATACGAATATTTCAACCTCAACTGTAAGGTCGTATTCAGTGTCGAGTCACGTACACGACACTAAATACGGCCTTATAGTTAAGGTCGAAATATGCGTATCTGTCAAAGGATATATACTCTAGTTAGTTGGAATTGAATGGTATATACAACTAACTCGATTTTGGCAGTCCCTTTTTGCCAAGAATTTATGGTTTTCACTGTTTCATAGTCAATTCCTTTTTTATCCTTCTCAACATCCTAGCTACGCCAATGGCAAGCGAGTCGCCTGTAGGTAAGCGACAGGGACAAAGACGCTGCACTGCTTCATTGCCTCACTGCACTGCTGGTGACATCCCGCATACCTACCTCTTGAACGGCAACTCCACACGAGCGCGGTGGGAGAGAACCAGATATAATACAAACTTGAATTTATTACCTTTCTTCAAATAATCTCTTACCACTGTGCACATTGACATGATCAGCCTTTTGGAATCAACGTTTTTCATCCTCGCAGTCCATCAGTTCTCTCCTCAGCAGAGCACCCATTTCTTCTGGCAGCGAAGAGCACTACTATAGAGTTGCACCTTTTCTTTCCTCCGGGGCGGGAGGAGATGACTATCGAACGGGACATATCCTGATTCTCATACCGCGCCGACATTACTTAAAAAACACACATTTCAACTGCATCATCAGCTGCCTTTCCTTGCTGCAGCAGTCATTGTCTTAGTTTGATTGCTAACGCCGCACAAAACCGCGTCTGGTCTGTAATTAAACAACAAACATAATTACACCCCTCGATGTTCGGTCCTTCTTCCGCCAGTTGGCGGTCTCTCTCTCTCTCTCGGTGTCCTAATCCATCCCAAGTGCAGCACTTCAATCCATTCCATCACCAGATCGCACCACAGTCCATTACACAACACGCCACCGCATTTCAGGGTGATCTGCCGGGGTGTCAGAGTGGTGCAAGTGCCATCCAGCTCTGGTCTGGGTCCTGTTGCGATTCTATAAGGGTCATGAAAACCCACCAACAGAAATGGTACTAAATCTAGCCACGAGTTTTTAGCTAAATCTTTGGAATTTGTTATAATTAAATTAAAACCAATACCAGTAATGAAAAGTCATCGTATGTATGAATATTAAAACATACAGTGTTTGGGTATTTAGCCGTAGCCGAACGAACAGCTTCCAAGTTTTGTATTTTGTACTGCACTCCAACGAGGCAAGGTTGATGGTCATTTCAATATCAATAAGTTGTCGAAATTTTCTAAAACAAAACATGGTTTGGCAAGCTATTTTAGTTGTGGTATGAATAGGGTAGAAGTACCAATTATGGCTATAGCACCAATTATGGCAATAGTGGGAACAAAAAGAGATTTTTCTTATTGTTTCACTAGAATATAACGGCTAATATTCACAGGAATGATAAACCTATTTGTTTTTGATGGTAACTAAACCTTGATAAGAACATTCGTGCAATAAGCTTCGAAAAATGAACATTTGAAAATTTTGCCTCACACATATTTCACCTTCTTAGCAGTTTGCTAAAGGACACCACTTACGAAATGTATGTTTTCATCCGGAAAAAACTGCTTCAACCGATTAATGTATGTTGCCTAGTGAGAACAAATGAATAAATTTAGCTGGTGAGCTGTGTCTACTGTTTTAAGCTGGAAGTCGTGTTATTTCCACTATGTCGATAACTGGTACAAGGAGTGTATGAGAGCCCAATTATGGCAGTACTCTGGAGGCAGTTTGTTTACATTTTTTGATCAGTGAAAGAAAAGAAGTAAAGCTGTTTTACTGATGACTTCCACGATGGGAAGGTTCGGTAAGGCATTATCTTCATGTTTTGTACTCATTTGCTAAGATTTTTCAATCACACGTTCGAAAACGTTCGCAAGCGGAAGATGCTAATTTCATGGTAGAGAAGGTTTTCGGTGACACTCGATTTTTGAATTTTCCCTCTTTTTTCGTTAAAATTAGGCGCTGGAAAGGTAATGTGAGTTTATTAATGCTGTTTTGTATCATAATTTGCGTTTTCACTACATTTCGACTCCTTTTCGAAAATTAATTTGCTCTCATAAACCCATTGCAATAAATTGATTTAACATGCATTTAACACAAAACTTTTGAAAAAATTTATGAGCAATTACTTCATTACATATTAGCGTTGCATTATCATTCGCTCTGGATGACTTTTGAGTTCATTTCATGCAAATATTCGATAGTCCATAATTGGAACACTTTTATGTCGAATGCTAGGAACGCTATTGCCATAATTGGTACAAAGACAACGCTTTTTAAAATCATTTTTTAGAAGCTTAAAGTCAATTTAGTACTAAAACTGTTTAATTCAACTGCTTCGCAAGGCTTCAAACTAGTAATTAACACCAACAAGTCATGCTTACGTTTTAGGAACGCGGGTAAAACTTGATTTTTATCCATACTGTTGACATATTGCATCCATAATTGGTACACCTACCCTAGTATGATGATCATAATCACTGGTACAATCAAATAGATATAGAAGAAGCATGCGACAGTGTTTGGCATGAAGGCTTGATTGTAAATTTTAAAAACTTTAATTTTCCAACATACCTTGTTAGAATAATTCAAAGTTAGCTGTCAAATCGTACACTTCAGGTTAATTATCAGAATTCCAAATCAGAAAAACTTCCTGGTGAAACATTGGAACAAATGTCAAATAAAAAATCGTTACAATCTTCTATTGCCACGATTAATGCGTTATATATTTAGGTTAAGTAAATTGAAAGCGTTTTTTTTTTCTCTCTCATAAGCAGGTGAAATCAACTCACCTGTAAAAATTCTGAATTACTACGGCAAATGAAATGTAATATGTTGTTAACAAAATGTTAATAGAAGCTAAAATTTGTTTTACCAAATTAGGATGACAGTGTTGTCTAACACAGAACACCTAGATATAAGAAATTAATGTACTGTTTAGAATGATACTAATAAAGAAATAAAACAAAAATTTCCAAGAAAATTTTCAATCTAGGGGCAAGCCACTAGCAGGATTATAAAAGATTAGGTGATACAATGGGATTCCGTTTTAGGCATGCTCCGTTTTTGGTAACAAAATGAATCCCATTTTGGCAACATTTTTCAATACCACTCAAATTTGTATTTTTTTTTTAATTATCATTTTGTTTTTAGTTTTAGTCATTCGAAAAACAAACCAGCTCCACGCTTACCGCATTCCAGAGCTCAATTTTCACCGATATTGTTCAAAATCTCACCTACTCCTAGAAGTACGCTTAGTATTTTCCAGGTGGTCGTGTGGTCGCAACGATTCATGAAGTCGTTATTCTGTATGAGAATAAGCCATTTTACGAGACAGTCGATTGACGTTTTCTGGCGGGCCGCTCATTGTTGTTGTTTTAAAAACTAGCATGATATGTGAATGGCGCTGGTAACGTCTTTGTTGGTGATGGCATTTTCGCCTCATTCTGGCTATTTTTCTACGCGGTTACATGTCTGATGTTACCAGTAAATAAAATAAATTCTTCTCTGCCTGCTAATTTTAATTTTACTGGGGAAGATTGAAAATCTCGTTGCACGCCATTAATGAATGAGCTCCTCCCAAATGTGGCACTAGAAGAAACGTAAATAAATGGGCCCGCCAGCAAGTTTCAAAGCTGGTTAACAAACAAAAACATATGATTCGAAACGTCTCATAAAATGGCTTATCTCAACTAGAGTTCCAACATATTTTCTCAGGCATTCACGCTGTATGACCACTTGAGTATGCCGGTAGGTGATTTAGTTAATGTAAGTCAGTTTTCTGCGGATTTGGAACAGTTCGTTTGAACAAAGCAGTATTGACAAAAGAAGAACAAAAAGTCTATAATTCCAAAGAGTTTGTATCCAAAAATTCAACTCGTTTCTTCAGATCACTGTTCTTTTTATTGTCAAATTATCGTTTTGATTCATATTACGGACACTTAAGGAGTCAGGGAAGTATAACACAGCATAGAGCATACAAAATAAATCATTCTGTATGATTCCTCAGCGTTATCGAGTGCCGGGAATCCTTTACTTTCGAATGGTGGGTAAAGAATACGCTCTCGCAACTTGAATAATTTTAAATAAATCGAAATGTATGGCCTTTTTATGATTCTTATTCCGGACGCTTTTTCATTTTTGTCTCATATTCCGGACACTTTGATTCGAATTCCAGACATCTCATGAAAATCATTAATACAAAAGTCAAATCATCAAATGAAATCGTTAAACCACTAAAGAGACGTCAAAGGCAGTTGGGCATTATAAATTTGCATTGATATTTATGGAAATAGCTTATTAAAATGAGCCTCGAAAGAGTGAACTTTTGAACGGCAAAAATTGAAACATTTCGTGTGAAATGTTTCCCATACAAAATAGAGTGTCCGGAATAAGAAGCTGTCCGTAATATGAATCAAAACGGTACATGCTTTGCATATATAGAAAGATAACAAAGCAATAGAAGCAAATCAAGGAAACAGTTATGTTTCTCAACTATTTATGGAATTTTATAAAATAAATCGCGTACTTCAGGTAAATTCGTATTAGAGTAAATTTCAGAAAAGTCAAAATGTAATCCATCACTCTACCAACACCTAGAGAAATTAATGGCTCACCAGCCTTTTCTTATAGGAGTTACCTAATATTATTTTATTATTAGTATTAGTATTAGATAATTGAAGTAGGCTATGATTAGCAGAATGGACCGATGCACGAGTTCACGAATTTGACGTTTGAGCCAAATTCACTGGTTTCCATGGTCACATAAATAACACGGCACCGCTAAAATGTCAAATAGTAAACTCGTGCATTGGTCCATAGGGTCACTCGATGTTTTGTTAGTCATTAACCCGTATAGGCCTGAATGAAAGCAAAAATACTGAAACCCTCACCGCTCAGAGAATTTTTAACGGATTCAAATGATATTTTGTCAGTTCACTGGCCCACATATCTAGTTTCTAAAAGTGGCCAGAGGAACTCGGAAATATTCCTGTGGCCGGAATTATTCCGGTGGGTCTCTGGGTCAAGTCGGGTAAAAAAGGGGTATTTTTTGGGACATGCCAAGCTACCTTTATTTATTTGCATTGAGAATCATTTTTATTTGCATAAATCATTAAGATCTGATATTCAACATTATAAATGAAGAGTTTTGCACCGTTTAAAATATACCGGATGTGGCCATTCGGACGTAATGCCCGGAATAACCGGCTATGGATTCGTTGGATACTAAACCGTTTCAATGCTCGAAAAGTAGAAATCAAACGTAATTGTGCACTCAAATGCGTTCCCATAAGCTTGACACAGATGTTCAGATACAAATTGGCCTCTTTATGGTCATTTGTATGATTAATCAAATGCAAAACTCATAGTTATCCGATTCAATCGTTTCTCAAAAGGTTTACACTGACGCAATTTTCTTAAAATTCCGTCATATAGTGGCCACATTATAACCGATTCCAGAAATTATCTGTGACTTGAAATTTGCCTACCTCCAGGGGCACAAACGCACAGTGCCCTTCTCACCCGACCTGACCCAGTGATCCACCGGAATAACTCCGACCATAGGAATATTTCCGCGTTCCTCTGTCCACTTTTAGAAACTAGATATGTGTACCATAATACTGACAAAAAATCATTTGAATCCGTTAAGAATTCGCTGAGTGGTGAGGGTTTCAGTATTTTTGCCTTCACTCAGGCCTATACGGGTTAATCCTCGAGACGCCAAATACACAAGACGAATCAATTAAAGCTCTCCTCTGTGTCTCAATACTTCATTCTATACGCCGTTTATAGCGCCACCAGGACATAGCGTGTCAACAAGTCTAAATTCCACTTTATTCTCATTAAGGTACGATTCAAATGTAACATCCATCATGTGGGGGAGGGGGGATCTACCAAAGTGTGAGAGTGCATGTTTTAGGTATTGAAACAAGCGAGACAGAGAGGGGAGGGGAGCCTGGCGATGAATATGGTAGACATTCTGTATGACGTTTAGACATTTTAAGAAAGAATCCAACATTCTATACCAGTGATGCTCATGCATGCTAGGTCTAGAAGATCTCTAACTATATTCTGGGGAATCCTTACGGAATCCTATATTTTTGAAAACTGTGATTTTCTAATTTTATTTTTTTTTTAGTATTTTTAATATTTCTGTCAATATTTTGAAGATTCTGAATAGGTTTCCAGCAGAAACCTAACTAACTAACTAAATTAACATAAGATTGTTAGCGGCAGTCTTGAGAATTTTCAGCAATATTGCAGCGGAATCTTAAAACTCTAAGCGATATCTTCTGAATTCTTAGCAAGCTCCTAAGCAGATGTTAATTTCTATCTGGCACCTAAGCAAGATCCTAAGAATTATAAGCAAAATAATGTGGATTTCTAGCGAGCTTCTTCAGAGTTCTAGCTGGTTTATGTAGATTTTTAACGGACACCTGGACATACTTATTAGGCTCTTGGGGTTTCATAGCGGGATCCTGCGAATTTCTGTTGAATTCATATCCAAGCTCAACTTCTAATACACCATCAAAACTAATTTCAAATTGAAGTTATGAGAAGATTATTTGTATATTCTACATTGTGTAAAGTTACGGATCTTGGGGGTGCTCATGCGTGTTGAGCATCACCGCTCTATACCATTTTGTTATAATTTCTATTTGCATTCATATTTCTATGGACAATCTTATTCCTATTAGTTTATATTCTGTTCCAAAAAATATCTTAGGTTTTGTATACAGCAATTGATTTAAGCTCTTTCAGTGTGCCCTTTGACTGTATTCAATCTTGATATGGGCTGCCTTACTATGCAAGAAATATAATTTAAAAGAATCATTTTCAAATTATTCAATAATTGTTAAATTTGACAATTAGGCTACAAAGATAAACTAATGTTTAAATTTAATGAACTAGAATCATTCAGTTTTGTAACACCTGGAATATGTTTTGTAAATACGTTTTCAATGAAATGTACCGTAAATTTGTTTCTTACAAATAGTGCACCAACATTGATGTAACATGTAGTAAATGAACGTTGTTTGCCTTAAATATTGTCGAGCTGTGTGTAGTGAAGTTTTAAGTGTTACAAAATGTATATTTTTATGAAAATAATGTAAAATTCCAGAATCATGTTTGATTTGGTGTTGATATACATCCATAGAACTTCTAGTTTTGAACAAGAATGTGAATATGGTGTCAGCCTGAAAGTTTGTGAGGATGCTTAAAATATATCCCCAAAACAGATTTCACCATAAAAATTGGTATCAATTTGCGTATTTCGATGAAATAATTGAATTTCTGTTGAGTGTTATGAAAATCCTTCGAAATTTGCCTATACTTAGGCGTTATTCGCAGTATTCTTAAAATTTAATTTTTGATTATTCCCAAATATATAGCCTTGTTAAGAATTAAGCAAGCATATTTGGATTCAGGAGGCCCAAATTAAGTATGTAGTATTGATTTCAAAACCAACAATAACCACGTTGACAAGTGATCAATTTCACCCCAAAATGGGATCCACCGATTTTTTATTCAAGAGATGATTTTTAGCACTTACATCACATTTGTTATGAAATTTATATACATGAGCCAACAAGGTTCACCGTCGCACTTGTTTTCCTGCATTAAGTTGTATGGTATTGGCAGTATTTTAGAAAGCAGACCCGAAAAACCGTGGAAAACTATCAATTTCACCCGAAATTACGGTTTTGCATTTTTGTATTTTTACACTAATTTGTACAGTTCTTAAATGAAGATCTCTCATGTGTTTTTTGTTTTTACATGACCCATGTATACAAATAGTATAGATCAAGCTTATAAAACATCAATGAAGATATTTCAGTAATAAAAGTGTGTAAAACCCCTGTTAAATAACTGTCCCATATTTTTTAAATACTGATAAAATACAAAACTTAACAAACAAGTTGTGCCTCATCGCTGGTAGATGCTGCGTTATCCCTCATGGGAAGGACGCAAATATTCGATATCGCTCGTCGGAAAAACCCCTTTCGCAGTGCGTACGTCTACCACGTGGATGTTATCCTCAGAGCCTCGGAATACTCGACCTAGATTCCACCTTCATTCCACTCCCCAGACAACCAAAATGTACGTATAACGAAATCACCTGGAGGCTTTGTATGTGCAACATTTTACTTATAAGATGTCGCGAAAAGGCCTTCTACGTACAAAAGTGGAGGCGATATGCGTGCATACATTATGTGATGAATAATAACATACAATGCGACTGTATAAATTTTCTACCGAACTAACCTGTGATCTTATCCGACTTAACTTATGATAACAAATGTTGATTTGACAGCCGCTACGGAGTGATCCGATTTTGTTTGTACGAGTGTACGAGATGAAACAAAATGTACAAGTGAACTCAGAAAAGAAGTGTTTAATGCGAGGAAGGTCATCAATCTGACGAGTTTATCCACGGTGTTTTGCGGGTTTGATGTAATTAGTATGAATAAACGAGTTGTAACGTGAACTTTCATGCGATTTCTGGTTGTTTGGGTCGTCCATCAACAGAACCATGGTTCCGACAGAGATATTGTCTCGTTTTCGAGTCCATTATGTCCGATTGTGCAAATCGGAAAGGTAGAGTGTGCTCCACTTCTTCCAGAGCTTCTGGCTGTAGTCCTGAGACCTTTTCCAGACGGTTAAGCGGTTGGCCGGAACATTCTCCAGATCAGGTTCAGCAATCGCTTCAGTGGACGTTGAACCAAAAAAATGGCCGGGCGTGAGAGCTTCGGAGTCTCCAGGATCGTTTCTTAGTAGAGTGAGAGGCCTGGAGTTCAACACTGCTTCGATTTGTGGAAGCACTGTCTGCCATTCATCATACAGCAGCGTCCGACTTCCGACGAATCTTCTTGAAGCTGTTTTTGAAGCATTTTACGGCATGAACTTAAATTCAATCCCTTCATCGGCGGCGTTGCTGGCTACAGCATTCTCGAACTGTTGCTGCTCGAACAAGTTCAACAGATGTCGAAGTTTCCGCTTTGCTCCTACGATGTTCTTGGCATTGTCCCACATGATTACGGCTGGACGACCTCGACCACCAGAAATGCCTCTGTGGTGAGATCAGCGACTAACTCGACATAAACTGCCCTGGTAACAAGGGAAACGAATATCGCTACGAAGCATTTAACAGGAGCACTACGGCGCTGCGGATAGGAGACCTTGAGAAATGGTGGAGCCGGATTCACTTTTTCCGGTGGAACCCTTGTCATCAGCTGTTCTTGACATCTGGGATTGATCCGGAAGCAGGTGACGCTCTCATGCAGTATCTTTTGTACGAGGTTGCAAATATTCAGAATCCAGAACCTTTCTCTGGTACTTACGATGACGACTTGTTGTCCAGAGTGGAGCATCTTCAGATGGTAAAGGCGGATTACCAACGTAGAGAGGGTATGACAGTGATCGGATGATTCCGATTTTCGGTAAGGCTACGGACTTTCTTTCCTCGAGCGAAGCAGGATCGAGCTGTTCTGCAGCGACTTCTGAGTTCTCAGGCCAGAACTCTCTAATTTAATGCAACCAAACTGACCCATTGAACCACAAAGAGTGGTATTCAAGTTGCGTTGCTAAGCTACCAAGCCAAAGCACATCAGCTTAATTTTCTATCCCTGCGACATGATTCCAGGTTCGCGACGAAATTCTGCCATCTGGACAGTGTTGACGCGGATGAAAGGTCTAGTCGGGGCGTTGACTGCTTACGTTTCTTTTTCTTCAAATCTTCCAGTGGCGCAACTCGTGATTTCTACATCATCAGCTGAATTCGCACAGAACCGTCACCGTAGAGATACATCGAAGACGACTCCTCAATCATCTCCATTAAGGGTGTCACAAGGATTTTCGCAGAGGTCTACAAAGTTATCTGTGTGGGATATCCCAAAGATGTTCCTTCAGATGATTTCGTAGAGCAGGCGTAGAACTAGGGTAGCGAAAGGGGCCCTGGAATGGACCTCATTATAGACTAACAAGAATCTTTACAGAGGCATTTGTAATGGTGTCCGCAGGAGCCGCAACGAGTGTCTTTTCAATAAGCACAGGACCTTCCGCATTTATTGGATACCCATGGTAAGCTTCATCGCGTGCGTGGAGAAAGCGTCCAATCAGAAGAGAAGAGACTATCGATACTGCGTAGTGGTAACGCATTGAACGCATTGAACAGTGCCAGTAGGGAGGCAAATGTCGCAGCACCACACAGAATGAGGGCCCCAACTATTTGTTTAAATATCTACAAAGCTACTTTCAGAGAACCGAGTACCATTGATAACCAAGCGGAATCGAGAGTAGCTAGTACGTTCCGGTTCATGGTTATACGGATAGCGAACGCCTACTACACTATATCGTCGGAAGCAGTCCGGTATTTGTAACGATTCGTAGTACCCCCTTAGCAAGTTATCGAGATTTTGTTGCGGTTTAGTGTAGTTTCCGCGTCACGAGATTGTCAGTGATTCAGGAGAGCGTTTGTGTTGTGTATTCCTACTTCTGGGTTGGTCATCCGATAACCTAGGGTATATACAGAGTCTCCTAGGGTATCTCAGACGTCCTACAGAAATCTTAGCAGAAATCTTTTCAGAGGTTTTCACCAAAGTTTCCACTGAAGCCTTTCAAAAGGTATATATGAGGATCTTCACAGAGGTGTTCAGAAAAGTCTTTATAGTAGTGATTATAGAAATCTTTACAGAAATCTTCACAGAAGTCTCCAAAATGGTTGAGTGACGAAACATCGAAAGACAAAATGTACCTAAACCATTCAATGAACTTCCCACAAAACTCTGCAGAAGTATCTACATAAATTTCCTAAAGATTCTTCATAGAAGTGTTCACAAAATGGCGCAAAGAAGGTGGACGTAAAACATAAGCTAAAAAAAGGTAGCGGCTACTCAAATTTTAATCGTTGAAATTAGAAAAATACGAACCTAAAATAAAATCTTTCAAGTGTTTTTTTTTCTTTCTTTCATTTTGGCATTACGTTCCCACTATGACAGAGGCTGCTTCTCAGTTTAGTGTTCACTTGAGCATACATACCGAAGTTATTCTCCTATAAGAATAGACAAATGCGGCGCGTCGTTCTTTCAAGGGAATGCCAGAAAATACTCCACAATACTTCAGGCCCAGGGAAGTCAAGGAGAATTCCATGACGAAAAAATCCTGAACCGACCGGGAATCGAATCCAAACACCTTCAGCATGGCTTTGCTTTATAGCCACGGCTAAGAACGTCCAAAACGGATTTTGTACACCTAAACCTCGTTTTATGTAACATCTTTTTACGTATTTTCCTTTTGCTTAACATTATGTAAATTGATTTTTTATGTTAGTTTGGTACATTCTTATGAATGTTTAGTATACTCGAAAAATTGCAACCAAGAAAATTGTAATCCAAGGGAATATCTTGGTGGCTTTACCATCCGTGTAGATCTAAGGTGTCTTCTTGAACTCACGAACTCCTTTGGGTATAGGTATTCAGATTTATAGAGGTAACCAATGCTCATCAGGAGCTTTATCATTGCAATTTATGCTCACGCAGATCATACAACTATGATCTATTGTATTTACAGTTCAAAGCCTAGGTCTACTGATCATCAAACGTACAGTGAGAGGCAAAATAAAGTGCCCACCTTACCAGTTTTCGAATTTCTCTCATTGATTTGGTTCAAATTAAAGTTAACACACCTAAATCTTTTGTGATATTTTATTTTTGATGTTCTTTTAAAGTTGCACTTACGAAATTTTGATAAAAAAAAGAATTTTACTTAAAGAAAAAGAAAATCAATTTGTATTGAAAAAAAAGTAGTGACAAAAATAAGTGCCCACTTCCTTCTTGGCCCCAGAAAAGATGATTTAAGAAAAATAAAAAGCAATTTAATAGTTAATGTGTCCTCCTTTGGCCTTAAGGACTTGCTGGAGGCTCTTCGGCATGCTTTTCACCAGGTTTTGTAGGTGTTGTGGATCTAGTTCTTCCCAGGCGCGCTCCAAGGCTTCAAAATAATTATTTTTGTTGGTAACACCAGTTTTTTCAACCCTGGCATCGAGAATCGCCCACAAATTCTCGATGGGGTTGAGGTCTGGGCTTTGTGGAGGCCATTCCAGCGGTTTAATCCGACAAGACCGGAAAAAAGACTTGGTCTTCTTTCCAGTATGCTTCGGGTCGTTGTTCTAGAGAAATATGAATTTCTCTTCAAGGCCCGTCTGGATCAGCGAAACCTCCAGATTTTCCAGCAAGATGTTAATGTAGGAATCTGCCATCATTATTCCGTCGATTTTCACGAGGTTTTCTACTCCACTCCATGAAAAACACCCCCAGACCATCACATTTCCTCCTCCATGCTTCACCGTTCCTTGGATGTGGTGCTCTGCATCACACACGAGCCCGCCGCTCTCGGTTAGACAGCTCGAGCTTCAGGAGCGCCACATCCAAGGAACGGTGACGCATGGAAGTGTGATGTGATGAAATGTGATGGTCTGGGGGTGTTTTTCATGGAGTGGAGTAGGAAGCGTCGTGAAAATCGACGGAATAATGACGGCAGATTCCTACATTAACATCTTGCTGGAAAATCTGGAGGTTTCGCTGATCCAGACGGGCCTTGAAGAGAAATTCATATTTCTCTAGAACAACGACCCGAAGCATACTGGAAAGAAGACCAAGTCTTTCTTCCGGTCTTGTCGGATTAAACCGCTGGAATGGCCTCCACAAAGCCCAGACCTCAACCCCATCGAGAATTTGTGGGCGATTCTCGATGCTAGGGTTGAAAAAACTGGTGTTACCAACAAAAATAATTATTTTGAAGCCTTGGAGCGCGCCTGGGAAGAACTAGATCCACAACACCTACAAAACCTGGTGAAAAGCATGCCGAAGAGCCTCCAGCAAGTCCTTAAGGCCAAAGGAGGACACATTAACTATTAAATTGCTTTTTATTTTTCTTAAATCATCTTTTCTGGGGCCAAGAAGGAAGTGGGCACTTATTTTTGTCACTACTTTTTTTTCAATACAAATTGATTTTCTTTTTCTTTAAGTAAAATTCTTTTTTTAATCAAAATTTCGTAAGTGCAACTTTAAAAGAACATCAAAAATAAAATATCACAAAAGATTTAGGTGTGTTAACTTTAATTTGAACCAAATCAATGAGAGAAATTCGAAAACTGGTAAGGTGGGCACTTTATTTTGCCTCTCACTGTAACCAGTAATTTTTGACGTTAAATAAACAAGGTTTACACATTTACACTTATGTATGCTCATACAATTATGGTAAACCAATTTTACCATTTGTAAATCTGTAGGCCTGCACTCAAACAAGCTCTTGTGTAACCTTGAACGGTCGTTGAACTCAAAACCTGGCAGAATAGATTCTCCTGAGCTTATATGAGTATAAATGTTGTTCAAAAAGCTTCAAAAGATCACTAGTTACGATTGTAGATCTGAAAGTATGGTTCCCACGGAGTTCTTGGCTGACCTAGATCAACAAGGCAAATTAGCATACAGCTGACATATATTACAAAGGCTTTGTCAAACAAGCCTTCTTTATAGTCTATATAAAATGTATTGAAGAAATTTCATATGAATTTTGCGGGCTTGAGCTCCATTAACGTAACGAAAAAATCAATTTAAATCTGAGTCTATTTACGTAAAAAGAGTTTTAGGTATATAAGGTTTAAAAGTATCTTTTTGCGATTCCGTTGCAAATTAATCAACTTTTCATTGACAATTTGCATTAGGGGAAGGGGTGGTAAAATGAACTTCTTAAGGATATCATCTAGTTTCTGATATAAAAATGAGGAACTTTTATAGCTCGTTAGCACAGCATAATAAATAGGGATGTTGTCTATACACGGGTAAACATGTGGTACTCTAAAACAGGAGAAAAAGTCATGATTTCGGGAGGAAAGTGTGTTTTCATGTTATGAAAATACACCATGACCAAAAGTCTTAAATTCATGATGCATTTTACCGTAACGCCGGCTGTACGTTACTTTTTCAATTTTTAGCGAAGAAAAATGGCAATTAAAATTCTCAAATCATGAAGCATGTATGCTGGAACCATGAATAAAATTCATGGAAACATGAGCACTATTCATGGATTTAGTCATCTGTCATTTATGATTCCTATTTTTGATACGAATAGTGGCAATTTCGGTCATGAAATCATGAAGCAGGATCTGATATCATGAACACAGGTCATGAAAACATAAGCACTTTTCATGTATTCAGATGCCTGTCATTTATGATTCCAATTTTGGTGCTGAAAAGTGGCAAGTTGAGTCATGAAATCATGAAGCAGGATCCCTGAATCATGAACTCAGTTCATGAAAACGGAACATTATACGTCAGTTTAGATCCCAGTTTATATTTGCCGTTGGTAAACAAATAAAATAGAGATTAAAATTGTTACTGCTTTTGTGCCGATAGTTTCGCAATAAACCGTGAAAACATTCCACAAATGTCAACCTAACGAGTGTGACACCTTTAGCAGGAACGCGAACATTCGGTGGTTAGGTTTGTACACAAAATGTTGTTTCGAGCATCAATTGAATTGGTAAATGGTCCCTGGGCTGGTGGATTGCATGAGTCATGGAACACTCCTCAACAACTCTGCGGATGTGGAAAGTGGAACTGGATCATTCGGCTGCCGAAGGCCTTTTGTGATCTGCTCTTTTATAGGACGTGGGGTATGCATCACTTTCAAACTGTTAAAATCGCCGACAAACTTGTCAAGCAAATTCTTCGCTCAAAGTCAAACACTGCCCGGTTCTGCAAAGTCAGGATTAAGTAAGTACATTGATTGTGTCGTGAAACAATGTGGGAACTCACGAGAATTTTACCAAGAATGTCATCGATATGATGACATAGTTCCGAAGATTTTAAACTTTTTCAAAACAAAACTTTTTTTATAATTTCACTAGAAAAGATCACCGATCGCCTTGAGACACGTTGACTAAGGTGAAGAAAGTGACAGTTAGATTGGTGTAACGCCCTGAGTATACTAATTCTTGCATAATAGTCACGATTTCATGACTTTTAGTCATGATATCATGAAACATAAAATTTTATGAAATCATGACTTTTGGTTCATGAATGCGGCAACGGATTTTTTTCCGTGTAGCAGTGACATGAATTCAGACTAAAATAGCTAAATTTTTACATATTTTTATTGCTAGCAAAAAATGATTCAAATGTCCATTTTACCTGCACTATGTGGGTGGAATGAATAGCTGTTGGTGGTAAAATGAACACCATGCAAAAAACGTGAGCAAAAGAAATATTTTTGAAAATTTTAATTGCATTCTCGAAAAAATATGCCTTAAGGATTGTAATCTATTCAATAAAAAATCCAAAGGTATTAGATTTGACATCATATCATAACAATATTCACCTCTCTGAAAAACCTCAACACCTCCGAGCTAAAAGTTACGTCAGTTTCAATTTTCAAACGTGGTTTTCTGAAATCTTTGTTTTCGTTGATTGTCCGTGCGTGATAAAAATTCATTGAAATTTGTTTTCCCTCGGTAAAAGGCACGGTGTTCATTTTACCACCACTTCCCCTACATAATGGCCTGCTTTTCCTACCAAAAAAACAATGCTGAAAAGTGCTACTTTTCAGCACTGTTTGGGATGCGTCAGCCAAATATTCCAGTCTATTCTGCCATAGCATCTGATGCTATAGCTGATGTGCGATACAGATGCAAGACTGGTGATATTGTCGGCGCGATAGAAAGTATCGGTTTCTCGCCTAAGTTGGGTTTTTCTCAGAATTTATGCGAGTTACCTAACTTCGGAAGTGGTGCATTCGATTCGCATCCGGATATGCACTAATGCACCCTACTCCCTACCGATGCAGGGTATCTTGCATGGATACCAAGAAAAATCCGTTACCGGTGAACTGCATTTTCTAACGATTGGCCGACAATACTGGTTTGGGAACGGATCATCCAGAATTCGTAGATGTGGCAGCAGAATCCGTTACTGTACGCTACTGTCTTACCTTTTCTCTCATCCAATAAGAAATATAGGTCTGTGAACGAGAAAATTTGTGACATTTGTAGATACTACTATATCACAGCCTACGCGATTGAAAAATACTGAAATGATACTACGCGTAGAAATATGCCCACGTGGTTTCTGTTGAAATGTTTGTTTGTGCTTCTGAAAACGATCCAGCTTAAAATAAGTTTTTCGTAATAGCAAAAAATGTTGTATGCAATTCGTTGCAAAACTCGATTTTTTCAGCACTCGTTGTATTTATCCAACTCGGCGAGCCTCGTTGGATAAATGTACAACTCGTGCTGAAAAAATCATCATTTTGCAACTTGTTGCATAAATAACTATTTTGCAATTCCGTTGCAAATCAATCAACTTTTCATTGAGAAGTTGATCAACATAACGGCCTACTTTTCCTACTGAAAAAACAGTGCTGAAAAGTGCTACTTTTCAGCACTCTTTTCGGTGCTGAAAAGTAGCACTTTTCAGTACTGTTTTGGTAAGCATCAACCGAACAACCCAGTCTCTTCATGTCATTTGTGTTTATTTGCGCGGCGTGTGAGTCGAGACGAGTCCTTCGCACCTCGGGTGATGTGAGGCGACTAATGTTAATCCAATGGGAGCGAGTCGACAATTGTCCCTTGTCTAGAGCTTCATTCTCCGCGCAGAATAAGCATAATTGCATCTGATTCTAGATCCGTTGTGCGATCTGATTCCGACAGGGGCTGTCCATTAACCACGTGATCAGTTTTTTGGGATTCCTGGTCAACCCGCTCCCCCCTCGTGGTCATTTGTCCATACACAAATTTATAAAATATGTATGGACCGTGATCATTGGCCAGACGCTCCCTCTCCCATGAATGACCACGTGATTCTGAATAGCCCAACATTTGTAGTCAGCAACAGTTTGTGCTGTCTTACCTGATTTCGATGGGAGCGTGAAAACTTGTGACATTCATGGGTAGGTACTACTGTATCACAGCCTACGTGATTGAAAAATACTGAATTGATACTACGCATGGATGTGTGTCCATGTGGGTTCTCTTGAAATGTTTGTTTGTGCTTTTAGAGTTCATCCAGCTGAAATGGCATTTTTCGAAATAGCAAAAAATGTTGTAGGCAACTCGTTGCAAAACTCGATTTTTTCAGCACTTGTTGTATTTATCCAACTCGGCGAGCCTCGTTGGATAAATGTACAACTCGTGCTGAAAAAATCATCATTTTGCAACTTGATGCCTAAATAACTATTTTGATTCCTGGAATTCATGGTTATGATTTTGATTGTTTTTTATTCGTTCCACAGTTCAACGGTATACAATAAATGCGATTATGGTTCGAATAAAAGCCTATTACTCGTTCAACTGAACATGTTCCATTCTGGCACTGAACGACTCGTATCACGACGGTGGCGGTGGCAGGATCAAACAAACCGTGCCGAACAAGAGCCCAAAGCCCACCGCACCGCTTGACAAGATGAATGCGCGTCTCCAACTCTACGGGTCAGAGAAACGGCGGTGCAGCACTTCATCGTTGGTTGCATAGAGGGTCTTACCTTCATATGACGATGAAAACGACGAACAGTAGTGTACATACAAACCACAAACAGAACTATGCTGCTTAGTCAAACAAATGTTGTTTGTTAGAATCCATATTCCTCACCAGAATGAAAGTAGAACAGGAAAGTGAAGTGCGCGAGTTTACTCATCGTCGTGTCGAGCCACATTGCTTTAGAGTAAGGTGGGGTAAAAGTTCTACTTTAGTGCAATAATCAATATTTTCAGAAGAACTATAACAGTTGGAAAGAAACAAATACCATACAGTAGACCTTCAACATAGAGGCTACAATAAACTTATGTTAAAATATTTACCCATTTTAAGTAACAACGGTGTTTAAACTGATTGTGTTCCGATTGAGCAAGAGTTCAAAACAAGTGAGGAACAAAAGATCACTGATTAACAAACAAACAGACTTATGTGACTGTGAATATAAATATACTCAAAAATAGCAGTTTTCCAAAAAACTAAAGAGAAATATGAAATTTTGATAACGTACTCGAACCACTATAACATTTAAAACATTTACTTTGGTTTGAGGTTAAAATCGCAAAATAACTATTGCCCCACTGGAAATTTCGCCCCACATTACTCTGTGGGATCCTGATGGAAAACAATCCATTCCGAATCGGACATGGTCCCGGCCAGCCACTGATGCCGCCGGACGCTGGTTGGGCTATTTTAATGGTCTCCTCGACACATTCCCCCGCGGGAGAGCAAGGGAAAGAAGCTAGAGTCATGTTGTAATAAGCATAAACATATAACACATCGATATGGAAGTTGGCCCGTCCAACCAAAGACCAAGGGGGTCACGCATCAAACGATGCTGCCGACGACGACGACGCGACGGGGAGAGGGAAATGCTTCTGGAAGAACACCACACACGTGATGGATCTGGGTTGATGATTTAGGACCGAGCACTTCCTGTCAGAAGTGCATAGTTGATCAGTTATATAAGAAATGAGAATTAACCCCGGACAAATGTTTGCATCGTTTTTTATTTCTAAATTTAGTACAAATCTCATCACCATATTCCAGCACTTCTTCGCCTCTTCTTATTAGCGTTATTTCTCAACTGGGAAATTGTCGGTCCCCCAAACAACATCGGAATATCTTCAAAACCGAATGACTGGTGGTCAATATACACATAGATTCTGAAAAAAGAAGAGTTTTGAGATCTTGTGAAAAAATGGTGCAATAATATCAAGAAACAATGAAGCTACCGCGATAGAATATTTTTAGTGGTAAAATATTGAAGCTGCTGATAGAAGGGGTTGAGGTCGTCTTGAAAGGTGTCTCAAACGATGGTAATCACTTGAATAGATCAAAGGAAGACCAACTGATTTACTGATGATGATTGAAAAGTTATGTTTGTTTTAGTTATGTTACACTTCCACGTGACAAAAAAGGGATTCAAAATTCGAAAATGTTTGAAAATCAAATCTCCCATATTTTCTTTACAATCCTTACCATAACAATAGTGTTCAGTGAAATTTTCAGCTTTTTTGTTGGTGATTTCAAGGTGACCCAACGACAATGTAGGTTTGTAGGGAAATTACAATGAAGAAATTTTGAAAAAATGTGCCATACACATGAGTACTGTAATGTAAATATGTACAAGCTTATAATCCCATAGTGAAAACTCATTCAATTTTGTTAGGGATTATTATAAATGTTTGCAGGGCTATACTGCTCATAAAAGCAGAACTGTCCCACACAGTAAAAAAAATCTCAAATTTACATGGCACGTAAATTTTTATGATATTCACGTAAAATGAATTATAACTGAATATTCAACTATAAATAATGTAAACTGTCTCACTGCATTCAATATTTTGGGTTTTGTGCAACGTAAGAACTATATCACAATCACACTACGCGACGCGAGACAGGACACAAGACTTATGGATCTTACAAACGTTAAAAGGACATATAAATTACCTTTTTTAACGACCGGTTTCGGGCTTTTTTTATGTCTTTATTAACGAGATTTTTAGCCCAGGGCTAGTTCATCTCGGGACCAACGGCTTTACTTCCCTTCCGAAGGAAGTCGTCACTGAATTTTTTAGTGACTATTTCGGGGATGGGATTCGATCCCATGTCCTCGGGCTTGATGTTGCCCATCATCAGGACGATGTCCAATATAAATCCCTGTTGTTCATTGTAAATATGTTCTACAACTTTTGATTTTGAATGGTGTACATGCCCTTTTTCTGTGCCTTTGTGTACTTTGGTAACTTCTGCTACGTGTTCTTTGAAACGTGTATTGAGAATCCGTTTTGTTTGTCCTATGTAAATTTTGTTACAGTGGTCGCATGAAATTTGGTAAACGCCTGATTTTTTTCTATCTTTACTGTAGAGCCTATTCAACCACTGCGTCCATTATTTAGGAATATTGTGGTATGACCCATAATTGATTTGGTGCTTATCAAATATCTTGTCACAACTGAGATGTTATAGACATTGGTTGATATAGCACACGATCTCAGTTAGGCTGGACTTGTTTCATAAAGTCTATAACCCTGTTGGGATTACTTTGCCAGATTTCTAGGGGCTCTAATAATCCTTTTCCAAAGGTTGACCTTCTTTGATTGAACAAAACTCCACAGCTGCAGAGTATATGTTCAGCAGTTTCGTTTTCGATTTGACAAAAACGACATTCAGAAGATTGGATTTTCCCAATTTTATACAGATGATACCTACTAGGGCAGTGACCAGTCAACAGGGCGGTTATTACCCTCAGATCCCTTTTATTTAAATTGAGCATAGCCTGGGCTTTTGAACCACTGGGCTTTATAAACCTTTTTGCTTGTCTTGATGTATTCGTGGTATTCCAGTTGGATTCTACCATAGACATTTCCCAAGATTTAAGTTTTGCTCTCAGAGCGCACTCTGAAACTCCACAAAATGGCTCGGGACCAATAAAATTCATTGAAGAACCTTGTCTTGCTAAACTGTCGGCCGTTTCGTTTCCATCAATTCCACAATGGCCGGGCACCCAGTATAAAGTAACTTCGTTCCTACTGGCCAATTGTTTCAGAGAAAGAATGCATTCCCACACTAGCTTCGACTGACAAGTGAATACCTTCAGCGCATTTAGAGCTGCTTGGCTATCCGAAAAAATACAGATTTTAGCAAATCTGTACTTCCTTTCAATACAGATATTCGCACATTCTATAATTGCTTGAATTTCTGCTTGAAAAACAGTGGAACTGTGCCCCATAGGTATTACTTTGTTGATTCCAGGACCAAAAACTCTGGCTCCTGAATTTTTACCAATCTTAGACCCATCTGTGTAGAAACTAATAGAACCTGGACGTAAACTCGGCCCACCAGACTCCCATATATATCGGCTTAATTTAACCACTTTGAAAGGAGCATCATAGTTTGCCTTCGTTGTCATCCAGTCTTTTACTGTCTTTATCGCTGAGTTCAGATTGAAGTCCCTGATGATTTTTAAATGTCCTACCAGATTTCCATCCAATATTTCATTATAACGGATAAATTGTAAGGCACTTTTTGCTGCTTGCATTTTAACAAATTGATGTAAAGGTAATATATTAAGAAGGACATCTAAAGCGGCTGATGGTGTACTTTTCATTGCCCCTGTTATCGAAATACAGGCAAGCCTTTGTAATTTACCCTATTTCTTTTGAGTGGTTACCTCATTGGTTTTGGGCCACCATATCAAAGAAGCATAGGTAATTTTTGGGCGAAGCATAACCGAATATATCCATAGAACCATATTTAACCGCAGTCCCCATGTTTTCCCCAAAGCTTTACTACACACCCACTGAGCATTTGTACCCTTAGTGATAACCTTTTCTAGATGTGAGTTCCAGTTCAGTTTCTTGTCCAAAGTAACACCGAGGTGTTTAACTTCATACGAAAACCGAACCTGGACCCCATCTAGAGAAGGTTGTGTTAGAGTATTTTTTTTTCCTTCTGGTAAAAGGAACAATATTAATCTTAGAAGGATTTACATTCAGGCCCTCTCTTCTACACCACTTGAGAGTCATGTTTAGCGCAGCTTGTAACCGATTAGAAATCGTGTATTCATATTTTCCACGAATAACAATAGCCACATCGTCTGCATATCCAATCACCTCAAAACCTTGGTCCGTTAGCTTTTTAAGAAGGTCGTCTACTACAAATGACCACAATAAGGGTGATAGTACTCCTCCTTGAGGACAACCCTTTATCGTCTTTATAGATAGTTGCGCACCTCCCAGATGAGCACAAATTACTCAATCTTTTAGCATTTTAATTATGGAGTTATGAGATGCATTATCGAATGCGCCTTCAATATCAAGAAAAGCCACTACAGCTATTTCCTTGGCTTGAAATGATTTCTCGATTTTAATAACTAACGATTGTAACGCCGTTATTGTAGATTTACCTGCTTGATATGCAAATTGAAATTTACTAAGAGGTAATCTGGCTAAACTCGTTGACTTTATGTAGTCATTGACTATTTTTTCCATTGTCATTAATAAGACGGAGGAAAGACTTATGGGCCTAAAAGCCTTAGGAGTCGTTTTATCCCAGTTACCGGATTTTGGAATAAAGATAACTCGAACCTTTCTCCATGAACAAGGTGTGTAACTCAGTGTTGTACTGGCTTTAAATATTTCCGCTAAAAGTGGACAGAGCACAGTTTTACCCTGTTGTAATAACGCTGGAAAAATGTCATCTTTTCCTGCAGATTTGAAAGGTTGAAAAGAACTCAATGCTGATTCGATCCTTGATGGTGTGAAGATTTCACAAGCTTTCTGATAGGCATCTGATGACCATGCATTTGCGCTATCCAATTCCTGTGCTTCAACCGAGTATGGGATCGATCCAGGAAAATGATTTCTCATCATAACTTCCAATATTTCAGAAGAGTCAACAGTAAAACTGCCATCTTCTTTTTTGAGGTTGCCAAGACCGTTTGAGTGGTCTTTTGAAAGAACTTTATGAAGCCTTGCAGCTGTTGGAGCGTTATTGATGTCTTCGCATACCCGTCTCCAATCCTTTCGTTTGGCTTGCCTCAACTCTCTGTTGTATTCTGTTAGGGCCTGTTTATATGTGACCCAGTCTGAAGTAGTCTTTGCTCTATTGAACAATCGTCTAGATTTCTTCCTCAATTCTGCCAGCCTATCATTCCACCAAGGAACATCTTTATTGGACATCCTATGTTTGATAGCTGGCGTGATATGATGTGATCATTTTGTCAATAATCACATCAGAACTAGATTCTAGCTGTGAATATGTTTTAATTAACTCACCTTCGTATGGAAAGTCATTCATTAAGTGAAACCGATAGAGATCCCAGTTAGTTTTCCTAGGATTCCTATACTTTTCTGATAAAAGTAATCCGGCTTTATAATCAAACCTGATGTGTTTGTGATCTGACAATGATTCTTCATCAGAAACATGCCAGTTCACAATCTTTTCAGACAACAAGTCACTACAGATCGTAAGATCAAGAACCTCCTGTCGAATTGCATTGATAAATGTCGGCGAGTTACCTCTATTACATACCGTCAAACGGGGCAACTTTTGATTCCGGGGGCTACTTTGGACATTCGTGTTTTTGATTTTATTGCAGCATAAATATAAATCTAAGCTATTTTGTGTATTCAGCACTTTTATTGACCAAAACATGTTCTACAACCAGACATGAACATTTTTCGGAACAACATCAACAATAACAGGATAAACAGGAAAATATATTTAAAAATTCCGAACACATATTCACAAGGCACAAAACATTTGCTATGTAAACATTGTTCGAATTTTTCACATAGCGTGGAAAGTTATTGGGAGCGTCACAAAACTATCGAATCGTCATGTTTCATAAAAATTTGTGATAATTTTATGTTAAAAGTTGTTGTGTTACAAAAATAATTGATCAAAGGTCTTAATTTTACGACTTTTATTTTATGTTAAAGCGTTGGTTTCTATATTTAACAACAAAAAAAAAATAACCAAGGATTCAGGAAAGTTAAAAGTAATCAAATATATATATTTTATTACGTACTAGTGGTCCCGGCAAACTTCGTCTTGCCATCAAGTAGGCTGTTGGAAGATGTCAATGATACCTCCCATACAAAATGGCATATTAGTACTCTCCCGTTTTATCAAATTTCCCGAAAACTTCTCTAAACTTTTTCGTCGCACGAACACGTCGGAACCCTTCAAGAAAACAACAGTGAAAGAATTGTGAAAATCGGTTGTACGGTTCTCAAGCCATTTCATGACATACAAACACCACTCCATTTTTATTTATATAGATTGATAGTAAACTCAAACCACATTCCTTGAAAAAATATTTATCGGTCATTTTTACATGAATCCGTAGTACAAAACAATTTCATTCTTCATCTGCTATAAATAGACTACCATTAAGCCATATCAAAACTATTGAGAACTAAAATAATTACAAATGTAAAATTTGAATTGCCTACGATCTTGCGAAACATTATTCTTGTACTTCATGCATTACACTTTAAATAAAAATTACTTTTAATTACAGCAATTGATGAGATCCTTCTACATATCATTAATATAACATTATGAATTTTAACAGATGTTAATCATTATTAATCAGACCTTATTAATCGTCGCAGTACTTGGTAATTGTATCATTCGATTGTGTCAACTTAAAGAATCAAGCAGTCGTAGCTGACAGTTTTATTTAAAAGAAAGTAAAACTGAAATTTCATACTAGAAATTAAACACTACAAAACCATATTTTGATGAAAAGTGTTAAATAGGTATGTGTATTTTTTCACGCTCTACAATTTTTTTAATTATGTTTATCAACGAAAAACGTTCAACAACGTCAAAATTATCGCAATGCATCCATAGTTCTTAGAGCTACAAATCCTCAAAGTTGAAGAATGTGGAAATAATGTCAAATGAAGCCCCGTTTGACGGTATGTCAATATTATTGGACGAAATGTAGTTCAAGAGGACTTCGCCCCGTTTATTAATATCGGTGCTGCTCCATATTGTATGATGGGCATTTGCATCGCACCCTATTATAAATTGGGCGTTTATTTTTTTACAGTAATTAACGAACATTACGACCGAAGATGGAGGGATATCTTCAACATCTCCTGGAAAATAAGCTGAGGCAATGCATACCTCTGTTTTTCCTCGGAGTGTTGGTACCTCCATCTTAATCGCAACGATATCTCCAGTGATAAATTCAGTAATTGGGACAAATTTCATCCTTTTACTTACTAAGATAGCTGTCATTGGTTTAGACTGACTCTCGTCGTACAAAAGTATACAATCCGATGAAGAGCATCCCAATACCCTACCATTATTTACCCAGGGCTCCTGAATTAGCCCCACGTCCATTCTTTCTTTAGTGAATCTTCTGCTGAGCACTGCCGATGCACCCTTTGCCTGGTGAAGATTCACTTGAATAACTTTTATAAAACTCATTTATGTTGTATAACTATTTATATTTATAAACTTAGTATTAACTGGGGCACTTATTCCCGCTATTGAAGACGGTTATTAACCGACGATTTTATTTTTTTTTAGTTGGTCGGCGTTACGTCAGAGTGGACCAAGTCACATTTTTCATATTTTGAGAAAAATGGGTTTAAAGTCTAACGCTCTGTAATTTTTAAACTCGTTTGAACTTAGGTTCAATATTTCTACACGTCTTCGTATTACTTCTAAACAATATAATGTGAAGTGATAATCATGAAAAATCAAAATCCAAATCTCTGATAGACCGATTTTTTGATGGACTATGTGCACTTGGTTCACTCTGATTGAACTAAAGACCACCGTTAAGTGAGTTGGTTCACTCTGACTGAACAATTCCTATGAAAATAACAATCATTTAATGCTTGCATGGTCAAACTGGGTGCATATCTCGAAGATAAGTAGATTATCAAGACCTTTCGATACCAGTATCGTAAATTATTTTATATTCCATTCATCAATACCAAGATTAGTTGCATTACGATAGCTTGAAAATTAAGGTTTTGCAGAGTCAGGGCATTGAAGACCAGAAATATTCAAATATGTGTTCAGTCAGAGTGGACCAAGTGAAAATCTTGAGTACCGACCAAAATATACTGGTCCAATAGGCGGGTTCTAGCACATTCCATACATACACCACAGAACTACCATAAGCTTCTATCGGACTTTGAAATTGACTCAAAAAATGCAATAATCAATCAGTTTATTGCTTTTAAACACTTGGTTCGCTCTGTCTGCACAGAAATTGTTGCAATTTCTGACCACCCATCCAAATATGGTAAATGATCGAAAATCAAAATCAAATGCATCGAATTAGGCAATATTCATAAATTTCTATTAATGGATAAGAAGAAGAACCATTCGATGTCAAAAAATTTGACAAAACTCTTGAAATGTTTTTCATTTCCTCGCATTCCTCAGCGCGCTGATCATTTTCGCTATTCAAGTAATAAGCACTTGGTCCACTCTGACTGCACACTTTTATCGATTTTTATTGATCATTCAAAGTAAATTTGTCACATATCTCTTGCAGTTTACAAAATTCATCAAATCTGGTCAAAGTGAAACGGAGGTAAGGTAATTTCGCATCTAATGAGAGAATATTTCATTTTTTCCATGTTTTGTACTTGGTCCCCTCTGACGACCAAGTTGTATTGCTAAGTTTTTTAAAGTGTAGATTTTCAGGGGCATTAGATTGCCCTTGACCATCTAGACCGCTGCACTCGGCAATACCACTAACATTTTCCAAATTAGGTTCCTGAGCTTTCTTAGAGTCTCCGTTACCATTCTTACTAAGCCCACTTGGCCCTGGAACGATTAGATCCTGTTGAACTTCATCACAATCCATGACCATATCGTTTGGGCAAATAGATGGGTTGTTAGATAATAAAGGGCGTTTCTTCTTGATCTGAATCTGCCCATACCTGTAGTTTAGTACAAACTTCCTCTCATCGAGCTTCCGCAAAGAAGAATCGTCTACCGTTAGGGCAAGCTCAACATGGTCACCCATTACGTGGCTGTGTAGAATCCTCCACGCATCGGCCAACAGATTGTCGTTTTGGCTCTCAATGAGGGATAAAATCATAGCATTGTCGTACTTGGAACTCCATGGAAAGAAGCCGATTAGTACCTCAGGACGTGGGATTTTATCCTCGTCCACTACAACCAAATTGGCTCCTTCCCAGAGATTTAACGATGGGAGCTTTTCCTTAACCCAAGCAGCTGTGTCTTTGGCAAGTGAGCACCAAGTACCCAGGCTTGAACCGACAGCAAGCAAACTTGGGCTTGAACTGCTCTCGGCGTTGCTGTACAACCTTTAACAAAAGGGCTTCTTGAACCACTTCTTGTTGGTTGACAGCTCAACTGCGGGATAATGCTTGGGCATAATCCTCAGCCTAACCCTGCTAGTAATTTCACTGTAAGTTGGGGCAGGGAGGGCTTCTCATCCCTGACCCTGCACTATTTTCGGATCACGTGAGTACGTAGGATTTTTGAATCCCTGGCATACTTCTCCATACCTGACATGGTGAGCCTTTTGTAAACCTGTTTGTAACTTCTACTTCCCCAGATGTGGGGTTATCGCAGATTTTCTTTGACGCAGGCTTTTCTTCGCTGCTATTGGTGTGGTCCAGATCTGACTTCCTAGATCTCTTCGGAGCACTGACTAGTGGAAGCTTTGCCCGCTCCCGAGCTGCAGCATAATCCATTCCCCCCTTCATCAGTATCTGAAGCCTTCGGTGTGCTGATCCACACAACCCGCGACGCTTCTTTGGCACTGACTTGTTGTCCGCTCTAACCGTTTCGCTGGTAGCATTGTCACAACTATTGTCTACCGAATGCAGCATCGGCTGCAACGGTCTAAAAGTGACATTCACACCGTCATCTTCATCTTCTGATTGTCCTGAATATTCTTCAACTGTTTGCATTGGGGAATTCAATATCGATGGAGATGGAGTACGCACGTCTACTAATGAATCACTTTGTAGCCCATCGTCAATAACATTATCGTCACTACTTGCCATATCACTTATATAAAGGTACTTTTAAGACTAACACTTATCACTATTTATTAGCAGATATTTTCAACTGCGCGCACACTGAATGATTGCACACTGCACACTGCCACGAGAACTCACTTCAGGCTTCAAGGTATCTCTCGCACAAAGAAAATGGACCAATATGAGCTTTCCTTTGCACTTTCTATCGGATAATTTCGGTAAATATTTGAAGAATTCCTTTATAATTCTATTGAATTTTCAATGAAATCACTGAAAAGCACACTTTCCACTACTTTTACCGACCGGTTAACTAAAATTACACCGGATAAACTACTTATTTACCGATAGCAAGTATCACGCGTGAACTGACCAGGATAGGCGGCACTCATAACATCGCCTGATTTATATAAACTGTCAATTGTCTTTTGTTGAACCTAGGAGAGTTTCGAGTTGATTGTTTCTATTGGTAAAAACTAACTCAAAACCAAACCTTCGTAGGATTGGGCGTAGCTTTTTTGTTTCATCGTTGTAGTTGACGGCTATATGTTTGAGTGTTGGTTGTTCTTGTGTCAGAGTAGTAAGTAAGCACTGTACGCAGTGAAACTGGTAGAAGAAAGGAACTTAACTACATTTTTGAAACAGGACAATTAAACGGTTACACAAGACAAACAATACAACAACTCATTGATAAAAGAACACCAGAACAATACAGACGTTCACTTCTTTCAATTTCCGGTATTGACATCGGAAAACAAAATATTATTAACTAGTGGTCCCGGCAAACTTCGTCTTGCCATCAAGTAGGCTGTTGGAAAACGTCAAGACCCCATTATTCCGGCGACTTTCCTGAACGTTTTCCTCGCACGAACACGTCGCATACCTTGTGGAGGGCAACAGTGAAAAACTTGCGTCAATCCGTTGACCCGTTCTCGAGTCATTTCGTGACATACAAACACCAATCCATTTTTATTTATATAGATTAAAACCACAAACAAAATAAAAGAAAAACTTGGCAACTAGTTTGGAAACGCGCACAATTCCATATTAGATTTCTCTAGCCCAATTGAAATAAAGTTGTTTGGCATTTCGAAAGCATTCTCAAACAAGAAAACGTTTTCGACAATTTCTGGGTAAGAAGTGAGAAACTATTATTGATTCATACTCGTTCTAGGTTCTGTGGCCTTAGAATCTTGTAGAGATAAAACATTGAATTTGTTGTGATTATCTCATATAGGTACGATTGGGCTACCGTGGAATTGAACAATTCATCTCGAGAACGATTCTGCCGCCTGCATTTGACACATAGCTCAGTGAAATAATCCAAGAAACTGTTGCAACTTTGAATACAAATAACGAGCCGAAATTTGGTTACTAAGCCGAAGCCAAATCTCTTTTGATTTTGGGCGTCCGTCTTTGCATTTTCTAAATTGTGACATCTCAAAGACAATGCACATTGTTCGTCCGTCAAGTCAGCTCGCAAATATTTTCCAGCTAGATTTCGATCCCGCTGCCGCCACTTTTGCAAAAGATCTTCCAAAAGCCGAATAAATGACAAATGCAAAGCGAAAAAGAAAAACCCAGAAAAAAAACCGCAACTCACATTCAAATTACAATCTCGAGCAGAAATTTCCTTGATTATTCAGCAGCAGATCGAAATTTCGAGTTTCGCCTCCTGCAATTTGGCTGGCTGGTTTTGCAGTCGTCGTCGTCGTCTTCGCGCTCTTAGGGCATTGCTGCAAGTCCTTTGTTTTCACTCGCCGCGCCGTCGTCTTCCTTCCCCATGTTTGGATGAGCTTTTGCTGCTTCTGCACATTTTTCTGTAAGATGCAATTTTGTTCCCCTCTGACGCCTCCCGTTTCCCTCTTCGTCCTTGGTTGGCCGAAGGTTCCGTTTTCCAACTTTTTACTGTCGATTTCTTCTGGCCATGTGGGACCAAGGATGGTTTTTATGCTCTATACCTACACTAGCCTCTTTCCGTTCTCGCGATTCAACTCTACCTTTGAGGACTGTTCATTTTATATAGCGGACGGCTTATGCATGCTGTATCTTTTTTTTAATAAAAATATGTTTTCTTATGAAATCTTAATCAGTTTTCTGTACATTGTTCGAAAAGTGTTGTGGAAATACAAGTCCTGTAAAAAATAAATGTTGAAAGAATAAGCAAAAAGTAATAGAACATTTTTTTTTAAGTATAAATATCAATCATCATAAGAGATCACAAAGCAAAAATAATTGTACAGTCAATCCATACTATTGAAGTTCAACCGAAGCAACGACAAGCAAGCACTCGAAAAGTTTGGGAGTCTACGCACAACAGTGACCTTGTATCAGAGTTTTACAGCCTTACCTTTAGAAGAACAGTGAACGATGTCATCACATGCTTTGTTCATAAACAAAACTTTTATTGTTTTTCTTTTTCAAAACAAGATTATTTTATTCTTTATTTGAAAGCATTTCATTGGATTTTACATTTCCTCAACACAGAAAACAGATTTATATTACATTGATAAATTTAAAAAAATCATATAAAGAAGTCCACTTTATAAAATGAACAGTCCTTGAGACTGTTGACCACGGTTTCTTGGCTCAGCTCGGACACGACCAAGAGGATCAGAGACAGCGGAGTGCAGAGACACAGAGCTCCTCTCGAAAGCTGTGCGGTTTTTGATGATGCAATGCTCAGAACCCTCAGGAGTCGATCGCGGCCAGGTTCGCGGCTATATAGAGGAGGAAGAACCACACGGAAACCATTCCAAGGGAGATTGGATTGGCGTTTTTTGTTCGGTCCGTCCGATTGCTACTGCTGCTGCTTCTGCTGTTGATTTGGGTACTAGTGTGGCGCGCGGTGGACCAAATTGAAGATGTTTTAAATCAAAATTATTGTATTGAAGTAGCTATCTATATTTATCATCATTAACTCATTGCATATCAATTTGAAAACTTTGTGAGAAACATATTTTGTTACTTTTTTTGTGTCATTCCAAACATCACAATCTCGGTCCAGTATCTTTTCGTAATGGAAATTTCCTTGATTTCCCTGAGCATAGAGTATTATCGTACCTGCCACACGATATACGGAAGCGAAAATGGCAACTTTGGCAAAGAAAGCTCTCAGTTGATAACAGTGGAAGTGCTTTTAAGAACACTATCCTGAGTAGCAGGCTCTGTCCCAGTTGGGACGAAAATTCAAGAAGAAGAAGAAAAAAGGAAGGAGAAGAATCGGAAACCAAAGACTGAGCAAAATTCTGCATAACCCTTTCGGGACGAACCAGCACAATTGAATGGCACCCATGACATTGAATGATTCTTTAAGCTAATAAATCATTGTTTTACTAAACTTTTTTGATTTAGATTATTTAATTATCATTGATACTTGTAATTAAGCTCAAAAGCTTTTGTTTACATCGTGTTTAGAAAAGACCAGCTCAGGGTACTAGAGATGGGCAAAATGATCAAATTTTGAGAGCGAATCGTAGGTGACTCACTCACAAAAGTGAATCGACTCTTCTGATCAATTCGGTGACTCATTTTATAAAACCAAAAATGAATCATGTATTTTACACAAGAAACAAAGAGTACCAATTTTTGAATGAGAATATTTTTTGTACAGCAACTTTAACTATTGATGCATATCCGAATTGTTTGACTATGATAATTCCAACTCTAAAATATGATTCCTAATAAATTTTTAAGCCCTCTTCCAAAATATTCAGTGCGAATGAAAAACCGTGATTCGTTCACTCATTATCGAGAGTCGACTCTTTTGAATGATTCGTGAGTGAGTCGCCCATCTCTACAGGGTACCGTTTTGATTCATATTACGGACACTTAAGGCCTTAGTGAGATATAACTCAGCATAGAGCATACAAAACAAATCATTCTGTATGATTTCTCAGCGTTATCAAGCGTCGGAAACCCTTAACTTTTGAATGGTAGGTAAATAATACGCTTCCGCAACTTAAATAATTTTAAATAAATCAAAATGTGAGGCTTTTTCATGATTCTTATTCCGGACGCTTCCTCACTTTTGCCTCATATTCCGGACACTTTGATTCGAATTCCGGACAGCTCATGGAAATCATTAATAGGAAAGTCAACTAGTCAAGTAGTAGTAGTCAAGCCAGGAAAGAGACGTCTAAGGCAGTTGGACATTATAAGTTTGCATAGATTTTTATGGAAAAAGCTTATTAAAAGGAGTCTCGAAAGTGAGAGCTTTTGAACAGCAAAAATTGAAACATTTCGTGTGAAATGTTTCCCATACAAAGTAGAGTGTCCGGAATTTGAAGCTGTCCGTAACATGATTCAAAACGGTAAACAAAATGTAAAGGAACAGCGTAAGAATTGAAAAAGTTGTATCTGTCGCAACTTTTTAACTATTCGTTTTTTCTAGGTATGCACAGATACGAATCGAGAGTGAAAGAGTCATTTTTTGAATTGGTGAAGACCAAATGTGAATTGATTCACACAGCAAAGATTTCTGGAGGGACAAAATGGGACCAGCACAATTGTGCTGGTGCCGGCCCTTACCCGGTCGATGTTCGTTGTGGACTACCAATTTTCATTTTCAGTATTTTGATCAAGTTAAGTGGTTGAATCTGGTTCTAATGTCCACTACAGTGTATATTGTGTTGAAACAGGAATGAGTGATTACATACGAATCATAAAAATTATGTACCGTACAAAAACTATGTAACAGAAAACTATAGCTTTGGTTCAAAACCTTTTTTTATAAATCCATATTTCAAATTGAATGGGAATCACATTTATTGTCTTAAATCTCCTATAGCAAAGATTAGGAAGTATTAAAATTTTTGGGGAACTTTCACAAATAACGTCAATCATTTAGGGGAGTGGGGTGCACAAAAGTGCGACAGTGCATGTACTAGGGGCTTGGGAAAAAAACGGGATAGTGAGCATAGGAAGGATTTAGAAAGACTTAAAAACAATGGACGTAATATTTGAATGTCCCCTTTGATAATCTGTCAATACCATGTTGAATCGGTAATCCATTTTGGTGTTCTACAAAGCATGCTGGTTCAATATCTGCTATAATATTATGAAGTTGGACAACTGGAGATGAAAACCTTTACTTACTATTTGCTTCTGAAGTGCAGAGTTTTTAAAATGGCGTATCATGGATGTATGCAGCCTATGTTGGTATTGCCTGCAAAAATGTTGTTCATTATGTTGATCTACAAAATGCGTTTCAAACTGGGAAACTTTAGATTTCTGCATTACAATGAAATATTCAACTAAACTAACTAAACTAACACCGCTAGCGCATGACGGCTCACCATAGTAGCATGTCCGAAAGAACTTGAAACTATTGAGAACCAGAGCTACAGGTCCAAAGCCCTGATAAAGGTGGATGGTTGTGATGGCTATGACCGTGGTCATCATGTAATGAACAAGCGGATGATGCTGTATCGTGTCAGCATCGAGGAGGCAGCCCCTCTAGCACGATGTAGGTAGCGCAACCCTGGTTAGGTGGCCTCTTCACCAACCAAGAAAGGCAAAAGTAGAGCAAACGGATTGATTTTACGGCAACAGAATAAAGGACAACGATTGGAAAGTTGGATCTTGGAATGTGAGAACTTTGAATGAACCCGCGCGTGTTGGGCTCCTGGCTCGTGAACTGCGGAATGTCGGCGTGAACGTGGCAGCTATCCAGGAAATACGCTGGCCGAGAACCGGAGAACGCGATTTCCGAGCGGTGGACCCCATCGCCAACACTTCATTCAAGTACCACATCTACTACAGCGGTGGCGACAGAGCAGAACGTGGGGTTGGCTTCATAGTGATTGGGAAGCAGATGAAGCGAATTATTCGGTGGAAACCGGTAAGCGACCGAATCTGTGTGTTGAGAATGAAGGGCAAGTTCTTCAACTACAGCCTGATCACCATATATGCGCCAACGAACGATAAGCCCGATGACATGAAGGATGAGATCTATGAGAGCCTGGATAAGGCCTACGGAGAGTGCCCAAAGCAAGACGTCAAGATAGTCATCGGCGACGCAAATGCGCAGATCGGGAAAGAAGATTTCTTCCGACCCGTCATTGGAACGGAAAGCCTCCATTCCGTTACCAATGATAATGGCCTGTGGCTAGTAACCTTCGCTGCTGCTAGATGGATGGCACTCAGCAGTACATACTCAGATGTCATTGATGTCAGGACCTTCCGAGGCCCTAATATCGACTCGGATCATTATCTCGTTGTAGCTAAAATTCGGGCGCGGTTATCCAGCGTCACGAGTTCCGCAACACACAGAACGCTACGCTTCAATATACAACGCTTGTCGACTGATGGGGTAGCTGCGCAGTACCGTCAGCAACTAGACGAGAAGTTGGGAAGAGTCAACGTTGCTGGAGACGTCGACAGCCTGTGGGACTAGGGTGGGTCTTATTTCCAAAATTCTTCCGTAGTCAAGATTTACAAAGTGGAAATGATCATCGGTCCCAAAATAACACCCTATGAAAAAATGAGAATTTTTGGTGAAGGTTTAGAGGTGGCGCAAAGGGCGTATGTGCAGTTTTCCCATTTTAGTGAACTCTGAAAAATTTTGGTATGCTTTTCAGCTTATTTTGGTTATTTTAGAACCCTTAAGGGCAAAAAATCACCTCAAAATTGCGATATCTCCACTCCTTTAGATGATATTTGACGAAATATATGTTATGCATGCGATTTTTGGCCCTTGAATAGAATACGCTGGCTGATTACTATGACCCGAATAAGCATATGAATAGCTGGGAAGAATTCCTATGGTAGTAGAATGGAACAAAGAGCAAAGAAGAATGAGAGAAAGAACAAAGAACACAGAAAAATGTAAGGTGGGGTGGGTTAAACAGGTGGGAGGGTGAAACTAGTGATATCTTGAGGTAACTGAGGAATCTTGAAAAATCTCGATTTTACGCAATGGAGAAAAGTTCCAGTAGAAAACGATGATTATATTGACTTCTATTTAATATTATCTAGTTCAGAAATATTTCGAACAATTTTTCTTCAAGTAGGGGAAGAGCACCAATTTTTGAACCATCTCTAGTTTTCGACCCATGCATACGATTTTAGATTACTCTTTATGGAAAAATTGCAGTAACGGCTAAAATGTCCTCAACTCCATGCGAAGTTTCATCATTATTCTCCTGGTAGATATAGATCAATGCATGTCCACTTTACTGCTTTAGTTCAATAATCGTTTGGTTGTGTTTTTTTTTTCCTGAATGATGATGGCAATTTATCGAATGGGAACGTTGCAAAATATACATCCTGGATATTCAGCCTCACGCAGTATCTATTGAGTTCATAACCAATTTATATAATTATTTATATATACATAGGACATCCTGTGAAAATTCGTTCATGTAGCTCTGTCGCAATTCCTAAAAAAATATGTTTTAGAACTGTGAAGACTTAATTTTGTTTTTATGCGAGAGGTTTAATTGCTTTATCTCTTGCACCCTATAGAAATTCGTGCACTAATTTGAATTTTGACTACCGATTTTTTCCTTCTGCTGTTGTTTATATACATCGATTTCAAATACATATGTAGAACGATGTATTGAACTTCAACTGCATTTTCGTTCGTCCGATGTTGTGTTGAAGTTGTTGTGGCGAAAGTGAAGTATTGGAAGCCCAAACGCAATTAATTGCTGAAATGGCATCCTAATCTAGATATTCCTGTGGAAATTCTAAGAGGAAGTGTTATTGCTAGAAAGCAGAAATCGTTTATGGATTTACCTAATAAGGATATATTGTGCGGGATCAAATTCTGAACACCTAAGAAATGAATCTAAACTCTTCCACTTCATAAAAAACTACTTCTATTTGTATAAAGTGTACGGATTTTGAGCCTGCATGGATTTGGGCCCCTCTGTAATTTCTTTCGGACATTCTAAAATACTAAATGAGTGTTAAACTTGCATATAATCACATCTCATACATCCTACCGAGATATTTTCACGGCTCCATAGTTGATTCTAATTTAATATCATCAGTTACACCCTCCCCCCTGTTTAACCCACACCACCTTACATTCTTCTGTGTTCTTTGTTCTTTCTATCATTCTTCTTTGCTCTTTGTTCCATTCTACAAGCATAGGAATCCTCCCCAGCTATTCTTATTCGGGTTCATAGTAATCAGTCAGCGTAACCTATTCAAGGGTCAAAAATCGCATGCATAAAATATATTTCGTCAAATATCATCTAAAGGAGTGGAGATATCGCAATTTTGAGGTGATTTTTTGCCCTTAAGGGTTCCAAAATCACCAAAATAAGCTGAAAAGCATACCAAAATTTTTCAGAGTTCACTAAAATGGGAAAACTGCACATACGCCCTTTGCGCCACCTCTTAACCTTCACCAAAAAATCTCATTTTTTCACAGGGTGTTATTTTGGTACCGATGATCATTTTCCACTTTGTAAATCCTGACTACGAAAGCTTTTTGGAATTAAGCCCCACCCTACTGTGGGACCCTATCCACGAAGCTGTGACAACAACGGCGCGGGAAGTGATCGGCACTGGTCAACGACGAAGACGGAACGACTGGTTCGATGAAGAGTGCCAGAGGGTGACAGACATGAAGAATGCCGCCAGAAGCCGTATGCTTGTGGCCGGTACCCGACAGAACAGAGAGCGGAACAGGGCAAAGAGAGCCGAAGAAAAGCGAATCCACCGCAGAAAGAAAAGGCAGCACGAAGAAAGTGTGGTAGCTGACACACAAGAAAGCATGAACCGGAATGATATGCGGAGATTTTATGCAACGGTCAATGGTGCGCGGCACAATACCGTACCAGTGCCCGCCATGTGCAATGACCGAGAAGGGAATTTGGTGACCGATAAAACGGCGGTGGCTGCCAGGTGGAAGGAGCACTTTCAGCAATTGTTGAACGGTGAGAATGGAAATGTAGCGAGGAACAGGATGAACATAGATGATGACGATCAAGCTGTGGACCCACCGACCATAGGAGAGGTTCAAAAGGCTATCAGCGAGCTGAAGAACTGTAAGGCTGCTGGGAGGTCGAGCTTCTCAAGCACGGAAGCGAGCAGCTTTACCAGTCGATCCACCGAGTACTTCTGAAGGTATGGGAGGACGAAGAATTGCCCACCGGCTGGTTGGATGGCCTCATCCGCCCTATCTACAAGAAAGGGCACAGACTGGAGTGTGCCAATTACAGAGGAATTACCCTGCTGAATTCGACGTACAAAATTCTGTCGCGCATCCTGTTTAACAGACTGAGACCGCTCGAGACCAGATGTTTAGCTTGCGAATGATCCTAGACAAATTCCGGGAGTATAACTTGCAGACTCACCATCTGTTTATTGATTTCAAGGCGGCGTACGACTCAGTGAAAAGAAATGAGCTTTGCATAGCATAGCATAGCATAGCATAGACTGACTGTACATGTCAATGGTTGCTACTCCGTGATTGATCCGAACCGGTAAGAATTGCACTTTGATCCAAATGAATAAGGGATGGGATTTTCCGCATATTCTCGAAGTGCAATTTTAGCAGCTCTCATATTATTGTCAATAACGGCGCCGGCCAAGTCCTTACAGTCAGTTGGGAAAGGTAAGGAACGTTATTGTGTAATGGTCGTTGCTTCTAAAGACCGAGAATACCTCTGCATCTCCACAATCATCACGGGACAGGTTGATTAGTGAGGAAGGAAAAAGATCTGGGAGTCACCTTTGGTCGGTGATGCGATCCATGGATTAGGAGGGAAAATACTAAACTTAAAACTAGTGTTGCATTTTTGTATCGCAGTAAAAATATATTGAGAGAAATTATAAAAAAAAGTCGACATTCATAATATCGAACTATTCAGAGGTTATTTTTAGTGATGACGCAGACAAAAAAGATTGCGTATTTTAAAAGTGTATGTAACAGAAATAAGGGTATTGTTGACTCATGTAATGACGAACCATTCAAAGTATGTTTGAAAATTAAAATAAAATTAAAAAAAAAGTAACGTTGCAACAAAAAAAAATGTCTTACGTCGACATTCATAATGTCGAACTATTCAAAGGTTATTTTGATCAATGACGAAAACATAGTGGTATATTAAGTTTGAATGAAACGCGAAAAAGTCGACACTTGTAGTGACGAACCATTCATAGCTTGTTTGAAAAAACAATAAAAGCTACTTATAGCAACGATAAAAATGAATTATCTTAAGCATGAAACGATCTCACCAGTACTTCGTCCTCAGCTGAACACGAAGCTTTTCGCACTTGATCAACACGAACCGAACACGATTGGTCTTGACTCCGTTGCGCGTCCCACCGGAACATGCAACCGAATCAAAAGACCACGCACTATTGTCGTTTTTTTTGTCCGCACTCGAATGATGCGAACCGAACACGCTTTGTTTTGATTCCGTCGCGCGAAAATGAATCGGACAGCTTGGGTCTTCGCAAAGCACTGGGCAAACGAACGAAGCCACCGAAATACACTCCGAACGCGCGAAAATGAATCGGACTGATCTGGTCTTCGCAAAGCACTCTCAGTGAAAAGAAATGAGCTTTGGCAGATAATGTCTGAAAATGGTTTTCCGGCGAAACTAATTAGGCTGATACGTGCTACGCTGGATGGTTCGAAATCAAGTGTTCGGATCGCAGACGAGGTGTCAACCTCGTTCGTGACATTAGACGGATTGAAGCAGGGAGACGCACTTTCGAATTTACTGTTCAACATTGCTCTTGAGGGTGCTATTAGGAGATCTGGCGTGCAAAGAAATGGCACTATTATCACAAGGTCGCACATGCTCCTTGGCTTTGCGGACGATATAGACCTGATTGGAATCGATCGCAGGTCAGTGGAAGAGGCCTCCGTGCCTCTGAAGAGGGAGACAGCGAGGATAGGCCTGACCATCAATTCCACCAAGACGAAGTACATGGTTGCAGGTAGAGATAGAGTCAGGCATGGTGGTGTAAGTGCTGAGGTAGTGTTTGATGGGGATGTGTTTGAAGTTGTTGAAGAATTTGTTTACCTTGGAACACTTGTGACATGTGACAACGACGTTTCCCGCGAAGTGAAAAGACGTATTGCGGCTGCGAATAGGGCCTTTTACGGACTACGTAACCAGCTTAGGTCCCGCAGCTTGCAAACCGAAACAAAATTCGCCCTGTATAAAACATTGATTCTTCCGGCTCTCTACGGGCACAAAGCGTGGACGTTGAAAGAGTCAGACCGAAAAGCTTTCGGTGTTTTCGAGCGTAAAGTGCTGCGAACAATACTCGGTGGGAAACTCGAAAATGGTGTGTGGCGCAGACGCATGAAGCACGAGTTGTATCAAGTGTACAAAGATGCGAATATTATCAATCGTGTAAAATACGGCAGACTTCAGTGGGCTGGTCACTAAGTGCGAATGTCGGAAGGAAGAATTGCGAAAATAATATTCAGCAGGGAACCAGGTAGAGGTCGGCGGCTTCGGGGAAGACCATGAATACGCTAGCTGTACGCAGTGGAAGAGGACCTGGCGTTCTGGAGTCTAGATTATCCTCTCATATAAAAAATATCGTTTTATTTCTTTTACCTTAAAAAATATATTGTCCATATCTTGAATTTTGAGAATAATATATTAAAAATTAAAATCTGGACTTCACTTTCGTGCGTATAGTGTTGCAAAGTAACTAGCTGCATCGATCAAAGAAGTGTGGGCTCAATTCCCGCTTCAATCCGTTTTTTTTTTTCAGGAACGTATTACGACTGGGCCATTTGGCGTTGCATGCTAGTCCGTTGATTCATGTGATGCTCCCTTCAAAGGTCATAATCGTACATAATGCTCTTCAGGAAACTTTCCACGGTAGGGTTGACAGCTTAATGTGCCCATGCAACCGAAACGAAAGGGAAAACAAAACTTACGAGTATGGTCAGGGGTCATTCAAAAATGACGTTCATCATTTAGAGGAGGGAGGTCAATGAAAGTTTTTTTTTTTTTCTATCTTTATTAACGAGATTTTTAGCCCTGGGCTAGTTCATCTCGGGACCAACGGCTTTACTTCCCTTCCGAAGGAAGTCGTCACTGAAATTTTTTAGTGACTATGTCGGGGATGGGATTCAATCCCAGGTCCTCGGCGTGAGAGGCGAGTGTTCTAACCACTACACCAGGTCCGTCCCAGGTCAATGAAAGTGTGATAGTGCATGTATTAGGTATTGGAAAAAGCGTGACAGATGGGGGAGAGGGTCTGGTAATCCCGAAAAACAATGGACGTCATATTTGAATCGTCCCTCAGAGCTCTACATTTTCCTTTGTATCTAACGGTCACACCGATTGCGAAACTTTAAAGACTCATGGCAAACCAAAAAGCCTGCTGATCGCAGCTGTCTTATGGATTGTCTCATTAGAAGCATTATCAGTGTCTTTATTTTCAAATCTTATAGTCTCCAAATATTTGAAAACATTCGAAAAAAAATTTGATTGTTTTATGTAACTTTTCAAATAGCTGGAATATATGTAACTATTTCAAAAAGCAAATTCATGCTTTAATATGGTCAATGACCTGATTTTGACAATGCGTATTCAAAAGGGGATTCGACCCCATTACCCCGAATCCCATTACCCCTAATACCATTAACCCGAAAGCCATAACCCCGAATGACCCATCACCCTGAATTACATTACCCCGAATTTCAATATCATGGGGAATATCATCAATATCATCATGCCAAGATAATTGTAAATTCGGGGAAATAGCATTCGGGGTGATGGAATTCGGGGTGATGGCATTCGGGGAAATGGCATTCGGGAAAATGGCATTCGGGGTAATGGGGTAGAATCTCAAAAGGGTTTTTGAATTCCCTGTTATATGTTAGCTATCCGTCTAAGTCCTACAAATTACGTGAAACTAATATTATAATGACGTAAATTCAGTTTTAAGCAAAATACTCGATTTAAAAATGAAATAAAGTAAATTTTATATTAGGGGCCAGATAGCCATAACAGTAAACGTGCAGATACTCAGCAAGACCTTGCTGAGGGTCGTAGGTTAGAGTCCAGCCGGTCGAGGATCTTTTCGTAAAGAAAATTTTCTCGACTTCCCTGAGCGTAGCGTATGATCGTACTTGTCACACAATATACAGAGTTGTCAGTTAATAACTGTGGAAGCGCTCATGAGAAGTTGAGAAGCAGGCTTCTGTAACGTCAGAAAGAAGAAGAAGAAATTTGTTGGTAATTATTTGCACTTAAAAATGCCGCATTCTTGTTAATTAACGTCCAAGCTGTCGGGTATAGTGTTTGTGTTAGGTAAAGTCAGTGAAAGGTGTTGGAGGGGGTCTCTAAGGGACCGTCCATAAATGACGTAGCATTTTTTCACTGATTTTTTACACCATTCTCGTAGCATTTCATCACAAATGTTGATACAACACCCCCACCCCCCCCCCCCCCACCCCGGAAAAGACGTAGCACATCAAGCCCCCCCCCCCCTCTATATTTTTTTATTTGATTTCCTCAACAATTGGGCTAAAACGAAATGAAATTCAGAAATTTAACAATTACTCGTGAAACGTCAGGATAATCTGACGAATAATAGTTTGATATACCGGGGCGCTACGAAGTCATTTTTTTTTCTATCTTTATTACGAGATTTAAGATAACCTTTTCGTCATGACTTTCTCGGGAATGGGATTCGATCCCAGGTTCTCGGCGTGAGAGGCATCAGTTCTAACTACTACACCAGGCACTCCAAAGCCAAAGCCAAAAGTCATTTGGAAAACAGTTTTAAACAGACTTATTTCATGTTTGAGTAACATAATTTTACTTTCCAGTTTCATATAGGTTCAATTTAATTTGTAGTACTTTTGAATAAAACAAGTTTACAGCTAAAAACAATGTGAAAATTGAGTGGTTTAGATAACTACCAGGGAAATTTCGATAACACTAATAACAGTCATTATTCTCCAGGATAATCCACCAAGAAAGATGATAACAACACAAATCGATGAGAATTGAACGACATTGAATACATTATCTCACTGAATACATATCTTGTTTTACTGTGATAATATGAATATTTACCTAAATAATCATATTTTAATTTTTTGAAGAAATGAACCTCCAACACAAAATAAATATATCACTTAAACGGTTCATTCTATGTCTTGATTACAAATGAAAAACAATGCTTTCATGTCGATAAAGCATTGTTTTATAGTTAATTGTTTTTTCATCAATTGATAAATTTAGGCACGAATATAATATCATATTCACATTTGTTTTCAAAGCTGTCTAAAATTTATTTGATTGCATATATTATGGAAATTTAAAATTTTATAAAACAAAATTCAATGTTAGTATATCATTTTTTTGAAGCTGAGACATCATATTAAAGCCCGCTTAAAAACTCAAACAAAATAAGTGATAAATTACTGTTTGTAAATGATTTTTTTCTGCGTTTCAATGCATACCGACATGATTCAAAATGCTACGTCCACTAGTTGGGACACCTCCCTCCCCCTCGTCACACATCGTCACAAATTGCCCCCTAAAATGCTACGTCATATATGGACGACCCCTAAAAAAATGAACTTACTTTTATGGTGGTAAGCTCCATCGAAGTTAATACGCGATTGGCGTATTAATTTTGGTGGAGCTTACCACCATTAGAGTCTAGTACATGCCTCTGCTAACGGCCTTATAGTGGAGGTCAAATTACGCTTATCTGTCAAAAGATGCAAACCCTGGAATTAAGTGGTACAGTACTAAATTCGGTTTTCATTTATTTATAAGTATTCCACTAAACAATTCGAAGTTTTATTATTATTTTCAATTTCGATTTTTATTCCATAAATTATTTTTGAGGAAAAAAATCTTATATAATTTTTGAGGATATAAACAAACATAGCAAAACAAAGATGGTTTGGTTGAGACAATTAAATTTCACACATGTATGTTTGCCCATTTTTCTATGACGTAGACTAGGTCTTGAATTATAGCGATAAACGTCATCGTTACCTAATGCTTTGAATCTTAGAGAGCATGAGCATGAGCATGATTGACCGCCCGCAGTTGCTACTCCGTTATTGCAAAAACAGCTGTACTTACACAAGGAACCAACATATGCTACTCAGGATCAGTAGCATCTTCGACGTGTAAGTACTGGTGCTCTCATTATTAAAGCAAACAATACCGGCGCCGGCTGCGTCCGAATGCAGGTCAATTTGGGAATGGGAGGGAAGTGTTGACGTGTTACTTGCTTTAAGGAAGCCGAGGAGTCCTCTGCACTTCCACAAGAAAACACTGGGAGTTTGGATATACCGTTTTGATTCATATTACGGACAGCTTTTAATTCCGGACACTCCTCTTTGTATGGGAAACATTTCACACGAAATGTTTCAATTTTGGCCGTTCAAAAGTTCTCACTTTCAAGGCTCGTATTAACAAGCATTCTCCATAGACATCTATGAAAATTTATAATGCCCAACTTCTTTAGGCGTCTCTCTAGTGGTTTAACTATTCAATTCGATGATTTGACTTTTCTATTTATGATTTGTTTGACCTGTCCGGAATCCGAATCGAAGTGTCCCGATTATGAGGCAAAAGTAAGGAAGCATCCGGAATAAGAATCATGTAAAGTCCACACATTTCTATTTATTGAAAATTATTCATATTTTGGAATTGAAATCTTCACTCACCATTCGAAAGTTTAGGGGTTTGAAGGTTCGATAACATGGAAGAATCATACGGATTGATTTATTTTACATGCTTATTTGTGAGTTATACTTTACTGAGGCCTTAAGTGTCCGTAATATGAATCAAAACGGTAGGAAAGGATTCGTTTTGATAAACGATAAATATATAATTTTAAATGAATACGTGAACATATACACGGATGATCGATACCGATTGTGCGGTTACTATGCGAACCGGACACAATCCGAATTCCGTCACTCGCCCACAAAGGAGCATGCAACAGATTCAACGGACCAAAAACTACTGACGCGTCGATCGTCGATTTCGTTTTTTATTTTCTCCCGAAAAACGCGAACCGCACACTGTTAATCCGGATTCCGTCGCTCGCCCTCAAAGGAGCATGCAACAGATTCAACGGATCAAACACTACTGATGCTTCGATTTTTTTTTCACCCGCACCCCTAATGCTTTGAATCTTAGAGAGAATATTCTGTATGTTTACGTACATTGTTTTCGATCCATTTATAGAAAATAATATATGAATCAGAGTTTTTTTTTAAATTTCAATGTACATAAAAATCAAAATTATTTCTGATTTTTCATTTTTTGGGTCACCCTATTCCACGAAAGAGCACCCCAATGACGAAATAAAAAAATACGGATCCAAAATTTTCAAAAAAGGTATGGTTTCAGTCAAAAAATTTGAAAAAAATATTTTTTTTTTAACATTGACCGCCTTGGGGACGGACCAGCACAATTGTGCTGGTCTGAATTCGACCCTTAAAAGTTCATAGATTGATAGAATAGCCAAAATAAAGAATGTTTTGTTCTACGAGATGATGAGTTTATAAGGTAAATTTTGAAATAATCACTCAAATATGGTCCGTCCCGAAAGGGATAAGCATTGATGGACGTACAATTCGTAGTTGCTACTCCGTGATTGACCGGAATAATCAAAATTGGAGAGGGAACCAACAGAAGTAGTTTGAGATTAGCATACCATATTCAATGTACAATTTCGAGGATTCCAAACTTAGTAAGGTCAATATCGGCCACGTCCTTACGGAAATCGGGGAAGGAAAAGAATGTTAGTGTGACGTCCATTGCTATTAGAGACCGAGATCACCACTGCATCTCCATGGTTTTCACAGGAAGGAGTTTTGTCAGTGGGAGGTCAAACACTACATGCTCAGGATTCCCCTTGGTAAATGATTCATGAACCCTAAATTTAAAAATTTATCTATTAGTACGTCGACATTTTCAATGTCGAACTTTTCAAAGTTAATATTAGTAGTTGCGACAAACAAGTAAACGAATAGGTACGTGTATCTTAATTTTTTTTTAAACAGAGTAAACGGTTATGTCGACACTTATCGTGACGAACCATCCATAATGATTGAATAAATGTAACATTGCTACGATACAAATTCGTGTTATCATAAGCAAGAAACGAGCTCACCAGTTGCTAATACATCCTCGATTAAAGTCTCGACATCAACACGCAAAAATTGGTATAAAATAACAATCCGGTGGGGTGCGAACTACCGTCGAACTAGCACTCACCGTATTATTATTATTATTCTTCTCGACCTGCTTTTCAGCTTAGTGTTCAATGAGCACTTCCAGAGTTATTAACTAAGAGCTTTCTTTGCCAAAGTTACCATTTTTGCATTCGTATATCGTATGGCAGGTACGATGATACTCTATGCCATGGGAAGCCAAGGAAATTTCCATTACGAAAAGATCCTGGAACGACCGGGAATCGAACTCAGACACCTTCAGCATGGCTTTGCTTTGTAGCTGCGGACTCTAACCACTCGGCCAAGAAAGGCCCCCAACATCCACCGTGCATTTCAGAAAAATATGCACTGCCAAAATTTGCCCATCATTTCCTAACTGTCAATTTTGAATGTAAATACCACTATAACGTATAAATTTTAACTATTCAAAGCCACATCCCAAACCTCTTTTGAAATCAAATTCAAAGCGTCAAACTCAAATCTCTAGCCAATTGATATCCTAACTTTGCAAGCAATTCTTACAGATGTCACACCGTCGCGTCTGTTGTTCTTTTGGTGAATCCCTTTCTCCGAGCGCAGTTTTTTTTTTCCTTTCCAGCCAACAGACTGCAAAGGGCTCGAAGGGAACTGCATATTTCCGTGGCAGCAAGCAAGCGGTAAGGTTGAATATAAAATAATAAGTAGTTCTGCTTTTTTTTCTGCCCTCGCTCCCCTAACTCCAGCCTTGCTGCGTGGATCCTACGAACAATTCAAATGAACAGTGGAAGAAAAGAAATCGACTGGGATACCGATTCAGTGCAGTGCTCTGTTTGATCCTCATCCATCCTGGTTTAGGGCATTAAGTCTAGCATAAAAAAGCGACGAGTCATTTGAAGATGATCACGTCGATTTAGGTTTCAAAAATCGTAGGATCATTTCTAAGCAATCTAAATCTTTTCTCTTATCAAATGTTTATAAAATTGTGGATGTTCCTTTCAGGACATTGTAGGGGAAAAGCACTAAATGTTATCCTACACAAATTCTGTGTTAATTATTGGAGCTGATATTTTTCTTCATTATTTAGATTTTCAGCCATAGGTTGGTTCATGTCATGAAAATCAATAAATGAGTCAAAAACTAGTGATGGGATATATATTTGTGCTCTTGCCCTGAAGAAAGATGGCATTTTCGAAGTTGATGCGTAGCTCTAGGACCATCGTTGTTTTAGCTAATCTCGAACTTCAAGGATTAAACAAAGAAAGGATTTGAGCTACTAAACAACTTTGCCGAAGACGCCATCTTTCTAAGTAGTCAGGCTCGTGTGATATTCGCAAAACCAAGCGTGTTGTACAAAGTATAACGCGCGATTACTCGTGTTACCAAAATTCACGCGACTACCGAAAGGTTAAGACAATACCTGTCCTCTACAAAGTTGTCTTTATTACTCATAACGTTTGTTTGGTGTTGTTACGATTTTCCCATTTTGATATGCATACTTCAGCAAAGTTGTAGACCAATCAATTTCTAATTCGAGTTATCTGGCAAGAATGCAATATTTTTAATGCATTATATGACAGATGCAACTATCATCACACATCTGAATTCAATATAATTTTTACAGTTTTCCTCACAAATGTTTTTAAAATATATTTGCATCTACGCCCCAATCAAAACCAATTAGAGTCAAATTACGATAAGGTGATTATGAAACGAGGCCAAACTTCAAATTTTCAAGCTCAATACACATTATATCGAGTAAAAGAGAATGTTTGTATCGTATGGGGAAGCTGGAGATGGACATGTTTTCAATCATATGGTAAAACTAATTTTATCAAAAGCAATTTAAGATCAATAACAAAAATGAAAAAAGGGGCATTTTCAACATTTTTTTTTTAAGCTAGTCTATAGGAATTCATCGTACATGTCACACGATATACGAATGCGAAAATGGAAACTTTGGCAAAGAACGCTCTCAGTAAAGAACAATGAAAGTGCTCATAAAAACACTATTCCTTCTATAAAACCACAAATTCGATCTAAGTGAAATAATCAACATTTTCATGAAAACTATAACGGCTGAAGACAAACAAACACCACTTAGTGGATAGTTAATTTATCGACTAAAATTTTGCTGAAAAAAAGTATTTTAGAATATTTATTCATTTTAGTTATACAACAGTTTGCAAATTAAGGTGAGGCAAAAGTTCAAAACTTGATATTTAGATATGTTGATGACTTTTTTGCGTGATCAAGCATATTTCTCAAAATTGAAAGTACAAGGTATATTATATGGTTCGAACTTTGGACCGCTGATTCGAACTTTTGACCCACTAAGAAAACGGCTTTAAAACTAGTAAACGCAGTAGGCGTTTCCCGCAAACGGTCGTGTTTTGTTTTGCTCCACGTTTTTTTGTGCTTTCGTTTTTCGCGATTTGTCGATGATTTAACTAGTGCTACGCCATCCGGATTTCAATTCCAACGTGGAAAGTGGAAAAAAACTTCGATATTAAATAATAAATAACCCTTTCGGACGCGTTTAGTGCGATGTTTTTTGTTCGGTTCTAATTGACATGGTAAATATTTATGCATACGCGTGATTATTTTTCGCGACAGTGCTTGTGTTTCGGACGACGGTACTACGCCACCCGGACGGATGGTTCTGATAAATAGAAATAAAAAGATCAGTGCGCATCGTACCTTCGTGCTGTGCGTACACGAATTCTCTCTGCTCTTGGAAGTTTTCTTAAAAACTACCTAAAGCAATAAAACAGTACTTTTCAGTGCTAAAATTAAAAACGGTACTTTTCAGTGCTACTAAAACAGTACTTTTCAGTACTATTTTTTCTACTATTGATCCCTTTACGATCCTTGTTTGGACCCGTGCCTTCGATTTTTCGTTGGACCCGTTGGCGAAAGCTAGCGGTGGTAATCCTACTTGGACACCGTCTTGGGAAAAAACCTTTCGAAGGTCACGTCTTCTTTCGTTTATTAATTAAACATGGTTTCAACAACAAACAAAAGGAAGGGTGAATCTCTGAATTCACTACTTCCTTCCAAAAAAGTGGGTTTTAAAACTGTCACTACACGTAACAAGAATGGAAGAAAGGACGCTTCCCCGGAATGCGAACTTTCTTCCAAGGGTGAAATGAATAATTGTATCGAAATGAGCAATCAGTTCGATGCTCTAGACAAATTATCCGAACACCAAATCGAAGCAGCCTCTAGCCCAGGCTCTTTGATTCAAGTGAGGAAGCAAAGAGTGCCGCCTATCGTGGTCAGTTGTTCCGAATTTGGGGGATTTAGGCAGGAGATCTTGAACTCCATTAGGGGAATCAAGGTTTCCTTCCAAATCGCAAAGAAAGGAGACTGTCGCGTTTTGCCGGAAACTCTTAAAGATCGTGAGCTTCTTCTCAAACATCTTGAAGAGAAGAAGCACAAATTTTTCACTTATGACGACAAAACTGAACGTTTGTTCAAAGTTGTCTTGAAAGGTCTCTCAAGTGACTATAAATCACCTGAAGAGATCAAAAATGGAATAAATGATTTACTTGGATTTTCCCCAGTCCAAGTAATCATTATGAAAAAGAGAACCCAATCTGGCATTGTTCGGAAAGGGCTTTCTCAAGAATTTTATTTAGTTCACTTTAACAAAAAAGAACTAAATAATATTAAAGCTTTAGAAAAAGCAAAACTTTTGTTTGATGTCCGTGTGACATGGGAACATTTCCAGAAACCTGGAGGAAATTACCAGAACCCCACTCAGTGCCGTCGGTGCCAAAAGTGGGGTCATGGTACAAAAAATTGTCGCATGGATGCTAAATGCATGATTTGCGGAGGTTCTTCTCACGCCAAAGACGTCTGTCCAGTGAAGGAAGATACCACCAAATTCATATGTTGTAATTGCGGGGCTAACCATAAGTCCAATTTCTGGAATTGTCCTTCACGCAAAAAGGTCATTGAGGCTCGTGCCAGGCAGATGAAAGATAATATCCGTTACGATAACGGTCGTTTCCGGAATTTGCCTGGTAGAGTATCGAATAATGCTCATTTTTCAGTTAACGATCGCTTGATCATGAATCATACCCATCAGGAAGTTCATAATCATGCTCATTCACAAACTAATTTTAATCCGTCGGGTAGCCGTTCGAATCTTTCTATTTCGAATGTATCTACCCACGGTAAATCCTTTGCCGATATCGTAGCAGGAAATTCGAACTCCTCCCCTGTTCGATCCATGGGTACCCATTCTACTTGTTTCAAATCAAATGGAAAAAACCCTACCGCCACAGATAACTCCGCTTCTTCGTCTACCGGAAATTCCAATGGGAAATCACATGACATGTCTGCCTCTGATTTTAATTTTCTAACTGAACAATTGAATCTAATGATTGATGCAATGTTCAAAGCCACCACTATGACTGAAGCAGTCCAAGTAGGTGTAAAATTTACAAATCAAATTGTTATTGGATTACGTTTTTCTAATGGATCCAAATAATAATTTAAATATTTTAAATTGGAATGCTCGTTCTCTGAATGGTAAAGAGGACGAGCTGTTTAATTTTCTTACGGTTAATAACGTGCATATAGCAGTTATTACCGAAACGTATTTAAAACCTGGATCTAAACTCAAAAGAGATCCTAACTTTTTTGTTTATCGTAATGATCGACTTGATGGGGCATGTGGGTGAGTTGCAATCATCATTCATAGGCGTATAAAACATCAACTGTTTTCATCGTTTGAAACTAAAGTTTTTGAAACTTTAGGTGTTTCTGTTGAAACACAGTTTGGTAAATATACTTTCATAGCTGCCTATTTGCCTTTTCAATGCTCTGGGCAGCAAGTTAATTTGCTCCAAACTGACTTGCGTAAATTGACTCGCAATAAGTCAAAATTTTTTGTCATTGGTGACTTTAATGCCAAACATCGGTCATGGAATAATTCTCAAAATAATTCCAACGGCAGAATTTTATTTGATGAGTGCTCTTCAGGATATTTCTCAATTCAATACCCTGATAGCCCCACATGTTTTTCCTCTTCTAGAAATCCATCTACGATTGATTTGGTCTTAACCGACTCTAGTCATCTTTGTAGCCAACTGATTTCTCATGCTGATTTTGATTCTGATCATGTCCCTGTTACATTTCAAATATCCCAAGAAGCGATTCTCAATCCTATCAGCTCCACTTTCAATTATTTACGAGCCGACTGGAATATATATAAAACGTATGTTGACTCCAATCTTGATGTTAACATTTCTTTAGAAACTAAACTTGATATTGACAATGCTCTTGAAACTTTAACAAATTCCATTGTTGAAGCCCGGAGCATTGCAATTCCAAAATGTGAAGTAAAATTTGAATCCGTGATTATAGACGATGATCTTAAACTCTTGATCCGTCTTAAAAACGTGAGGAGAAGGCAATTTCAACGCACTCGCGATCCTGCTATGAAAATTATATGGCAGGATTTGCAGAAAGAAATCAAGAAACGTTTTGCTCAACTAAGAAACAAAAATTTTGAAAATAAAATTTCTCAATTGGACCCTGGCTCTAAGCCCTTTTGGAAATTATCGAAAATCTTAAAAAAAACCTCAGAAGCCAATACCGGCATTGAAAGAGGAAAACAAATTATTACTAACTAATTGCGAAAAAGCTCAAAAACTTGCTATGCAGTTTGAAAGTGCGCACAATTTTAATTTAGGACTTACTAGTCCAATTGAAAATGAAGTTACTCAGGAGTTCGAAAATATTCTCAATCAAGAGAACGTTTTCGAAAATGCCTGGGAGACTGATTTGGAAGAAGTGAGAACTATTATTAAAAAAATCAAAAACATGAAAGTCCTGGCGATGATGGAATTTTCTACATCCTCATCAAGAAACTTCCAGAAAGTAGCTTATCATTTTTAGTTGATATATTTAACAAATGTTTTCAATTAGCATATTTTCCTGACAAATGGAAAAATGCTAAGGTTGTTCCAATTTTAAAACCAGACAAAAATCCTGCAGAAGCTTCTAGCTATCGTCCAATCAGTTTGCTTTCCTCCATCAGTAAACTTTTTGAAAAGGTTATTTTGAACAGAATGATGGCCCACATCAACGAAAATTCAATTTTTGCCAATGAACAGTTCGGATTCCGCCATGGACATTCGACCACTCATCAACTTCTACGTGTAACAAATTTGATCCGTTCCAACAAATCTGAAGGCTATTCTACTGGTCTTGCTCTTCTAGACATAGAAAAAGCATTCGACAGTGTTTGGCATGAAGGTTTGATTGTAAAATTAAAAAACTTTAATTTTCCAACATACATTGTTAGAATAATTCAAAGTTATCTGTCAAATCGTACACTTCAGGTTAATTATCAGAACTCCAGATCTGAAAGACTTCCTGTAAGAGCTGGTGTTCCTCAAGGCAGCATTTTGGGACCAATATTATACAATATTTTCACATCTGACTTACCTGAGCTACCTCAGGGATGTCAAAAATCTTTATTTGCGGATGACACAGGCCTCTCCGCCAAAGGACGAAGCCTGCGTGTCATCTGTAGTCGATTGCAAAAAAGTTTGGATATTTTTTCTTCATACTTGCAAAAATGGAAGATTTCTCCTAATGCTTCCAAAACTCAACTAATAATATTCCCACATAAACCAAAAGCTCTTTATTTGAAACCTTCAAGTAGACATGTTGTCACGATGAGAGGGGTTCCAATAAATTGGTCAGATGAAGTTAAGTATCTAGGGCTCATGCTAGATAAGAATTTAACTTTCAAAAATCACATTGAGGGCATTCAAGCCAAATGTAATAAATATGTAAAATGTCTCTATCCCCTTATTAATAGAAAATCAAAACTTTGTCTTAAGAACAAGCTGTTGATATTCAAACAAATTTTCAGGCCAGCCATGTTGTATGCTGTACCAATATGGACTAGCTGTTGTAATACCAGGAAGAAAGCTCTGCAGAGAATTCAAAATAAAATTTTGAAAATGATTCTGAGGCTTCCTCCCTGGTATAGTACCAATGAGTTACATAGAATATCCAATGTTGAAACATTGGAACAAATGTCAAATAAAATAATTAATAATTTCAGGCAAAAATCGTTACAATCTTCTATTGCCACGATTAATGCGTTATATGTTTAGGTTAAGTTAGGTTAAGTATATTAAAAACATTTTCTTTTCTCTTATAAGCAGGTGAAATCAACTCACCTGTAAAAAAACTGAACTGCTACGGCAAATGAAATGTAATATGTTGTTAACAAAATGTTAATTAAATCTTAAATTTGTTTTACCAAATTAGGATGATAGTGTTGTCAAATAACACAGAACACCTAGATATAAGAAATGAATGTAATGTTTGGAATGATACTAATAAAGAAATTAAAAAAAAAAAAAAAAAAAAAAAAAAAAAAAAAAAAAAAAAAAAAAAAAAAAAAAAAAAAAAAAAAAAGAAATAAAAAGATGTTTTTGCAATTCCGTTGCAAATCAATCAACTTTTCATGGAGAAGTTGATCAACATAACGGCCTACTTTTCCTACAACAAAAAACAGTGCTGAAAAGTGCTACTTTTCAGCACTAATATCAGTATCGAAAAGTAGCACTTTTCAGTATTGTTTTGGGAGTAATCTAAATGACAATTGTTCTCAATGATGAACCGAATTGAGTCGGATTCGAATTGTAGATTTGAATTTATAATCAGAAGCTAGTTTATTGTGGGGGATTCTGAGTTTAAATAGGATGTACCTATAGGAGCTAGTAGAATGTGTAGATTCAGCACAAAACAGACGGGAGCTTTATGGGGCGATTTGTCTAATGAAAGTAGTGCAGTAGTTGAATTGGTCCCAAAATGATCAGCACGTTCCTACACGGTTTGTGTAGGAAGATTGGCACATGAGAAATAACTGTACAACACAGAATAATATTTCATGTGGCATCATACCTTGTCCGTTCACGAATTTAAAATCTACGTAGATCAGTTTAATTTCGAGTGATGCGTGAAAATTTGTGACTGTCATATCTTTGGTCATACTACTGCATCACAGCCTACCTGATTGAAAAATATCGAGTCGCTGTAACACATGGTGCCATGTGGATTCTCTTGTGTTCTTTAAAATGATCTAACTCAAACGGTATTTTTCGTAATTGCAAAAAATGTTGTATGCAACGCGTTCCAAAACTCAATTTTTTCAGCACTCGTCGTATTTATCCAACTCGGCAAGCCTCGTCGGATAAATGTACGACTCGTGCTGAAAAAATCATCATTTTGGAACTTGTTGCATAAATAACTATTTTGTGATTGTGTTAAGTAATAACGTTATATAGAAAATGCGTGAAAGTAGAAATTAGATATGGTGGTGTTAAAACATGTGCGAAATGTAGTCTAATAATGACAAATAATAATATATGCTTCACGCGGAGAAGGAAATATTCAATCGATTGCTGATGGGATTTGATGACAACGCCGAATTGGATGGATTTTGGTGAGATAGTTCTGATCACATATTTATCGATAACTAAATATTAAATACGCGCCAGTTTAAAAGAATGCATCTTCGAAACAGGAAGTGTGTATTTATTATCATTATCCATTTGATAACGGTTATGCATACATGCGGGGCTTGTTGTTAGTGAAAGTGACTTCTGAATGGACGTGTCTCTTCGGCCATTCTGAAATGGGGCACTGGATCTGCAATAGAGCTATCACCTTCTAACTCCCGAACTCAAGCTTTTTGCAAAAATGTAGTATCAAAGCAGTTTTGCAGAAAACTTTTTTCCATAATACCACTGCCGGAGAGTGGGGGTTAAATGGATCACACACACACACACACTAAGAAAACGGCTTTAAAACTATTACGAAAAAATGGATACACTTTAAAGCATTTTTATTGTAGACCTTATAAGGCCCGTACATAAAATATGGAGAAGCTTTAATTTTGTATTATTGAATGCAATTGAAATTAGATAAAATAACAATTTTTGCATTAGAAAACAACAAATAACCTGCCAAATATAAATCAGTTTAATAATATTTGGACTAAAAGTCTTTACTTGAAAAGTATTTGAATTACCGCGACATTTTTAAAATTGGTTTCAAGCTGAAACAGAAATTTCAAAAAGAAACTGTTGCATCACTTTACTCCAGTAGTTCTCAACCTCAACCTACCCCATTTGAAGCTTTACAGACGTCTCGCGGATGTTCTTGGAATCAATATTCATAAAAACCTACCAAAGCTCTCAAAATTATTTGACAGAGGAACCACTTGTACCAATCACGTCTGTAATCTACCACAGATTGTCATGGCGAACTAATGCATGAGATCTTTGTAGGAGTCCACTATGTATTGAGCCAGGAATCTACTTAGTATCTTTTTGCAATTTCTCATCGTAATAGGCTGTTTTTCATCACGCGTCATGAAACGGCCAGTGCGGGAATAATCATTACGCAACTGAAAAAAGTGCTGTAATGATTCATTAAGCAACGATTTCTTATTACGCAACTGTTTTGTGTTGTGTAATTGTTAAACAATGGTGAATGTATTCCGATATAATTTCTGATACCCTCAAGTGGTCTGCTACGAAATCGCAAAACAAAATTACGACTCGTGCTGTAAAAATCATCATTCTGCAACTTGTTCCGTAAAGTACTATTGTAAGACGATGAACTTCCATAAACGATCTTCACAAAATTAAACAAAAATCATACAGAGCAGGTAAAATAAATAACTTTAGCATTTGGGATTCTCTCCATCCAATCGTTTGGACTTCAACAATAAGCCACACTTATGTACGATTTAAGTATAGAGTAAAGAACAAGAGCAGCACTAAATGATCATAGTTTCCAATTTTCATGGTCACACTGGATATACCGTTTTGATTCATATTACGAACACTTAAGGCCTCAGTGAAGTAGAACTCATCACAAAGCATGTAAAATAAATCATTCTGTATGATTCTTCCGCGACATCGAACCTTCGAAACACTCAACTTTCGAATAGTGAGTGAAGATTTTGATTCCGCAACATAGATAATGTGTGAACTTTTCATGATTCTTATTCCGGACGCTCTATTACTTCTGCTTCATATTTCGGACACTTCGACTAGAATTTCGGACAGGTCAAACAACTCATTACAAGAAAAGTCAAATCAATTGAAATCCTCAAACGACTAGAGAGACGCCTAAGCTATCTAGGCATTATAAATCTTCATAGATATTTATATAAAATGCTTATTAAAACGGGTCTCGAAAGTGAGAACTTTCGAACGGCAAAAAATGAAACATTTCGAGTGAAATGTTTCCCATACAAAGCAGAATGTCTGGAGTTTTAAACTGTCCGTAATATGAATTGGAACGGTACTTGGAATTGAACCACACTAAGTAGTTATATCATAGGATTCATCATCTTGTGAAGAAGTTTTAGTGGTTTTAGCTTAGCTTAGCTTAGACTGACTACACATATCAATGTTTGCTATTCCGTGATTGACCGAAGTCAGTGAAAATGCACAAAGAATCAACTAGAAGTTCGTCTGGGATTGGCCATAATCTTCTTCAGTGTGCATAATTTAGTGCCTCTATTTATACAGGGTCAATAACGGCGCCGGCCACGTCCTTGCAGTCAGGTGGGATTGGGGGAAGGAATGTTAGTGTGTAACCTTTACTATTTGCTATTTTGCCATGTTTGCCTCTGCATCTCCACAAAGGTTACTGGGAGGGATGTTTGTTAATGGGGAGGATCGTTGGGTCACAGGACTCACTTTGATAAGCGATTAGACCATGATAAATAATTATTTGTGAGATATAAACATGCTTATATGTAAATATAATATTTTCATTTGATATGAACAATATCTATGTAGAGAAAAATTATGCCGACACATGAGGTAACGAACCTTTCTAAATTTGTTGAATAAAGTGAACCATTCGCAAGTCTACACTTGTAGTGTCGAGCCATTCTTAGTTTTTTTTAATTACAAAAATAAAGGAGAAAAAAGGTAGTTTAAAAAAAATAGACATAAATAATTTATGAATCAGAGTTTATATAAAAGCACTCAGAGAAAATAGGCGCGCGACCCGAGAGGGAAAATAAGTGACGACTGCTCGGGCTTTCTTGACGCACTGCCCAGGAGCAAGCGTCAATGTCGAAAGATCAAAAAGAACTAATCGAACGCGGCACTTTTTCATTTTCACTCGACCGACGCGTGACATGTTTGATCCTGCCCTCATCACCGGCCCCCGCAGGAGCAAGCGTCAAGGTCGAAGAATCAAACACAACTCTTGATCATCCTGTGAAGAAGTTGTCGTGGTTTTCTATAAAAAGTAGAGCGTTTGAGACATGGGTCATGTTAGGAATTTGAAACAATACGGTATCTATCTTTCCATTTTCAAATGACAGAATGTCATCGAAGGTTTCTACCCAGTATTTTAACAGAGTTGAAAAGAGAAAAAAAGATTTAGAAATATTTGAATGATTGCAAATTTTCAACTTGGCAATAATAATGCTCTCTTGAAAACAAGTTAGGTTGATTCCTTAAGCTTCGCAGAACCCCTGAGAACTCGTCACGGCTCCCCTGGGGGTCGCGGACCACCGGTTGGCAAGCACTGCTTTACTCTATGGGCGGTCCAAAATCAAAATTTTGAAAGAAATTACATAATTATTATGTTTTTAAAGTAAAAATAGCGATTCAAACAGTGTTTTGGATTCTTATTTGTAATGAATATTTAGAAATTAAATATGGTGATAGTTCCCAAAAGAGTCTTCCCAAAGGAGTATCTCCTAATAATTAATAAAGAAAACCATATTTCGTTAAAAAGTCTTATCGTTTATAATGTATTATACTAAGTTTTCCAAAAATAATATTAAGAATTTTAGAGATAACATCTAGAACAATTACAAATTATGATATTGATGAAAAACGGTTTCGAAGCGCTGAAAATAAAAAAAATATGACCAAACTGAATTGTTCAAAGTATCCACTTTTTGTCTTTATAAACACAATTTAGATACAGTTTTTTTGTTTATTAAGTTTTAATACTTTCATACATGTGGGATTTGAAAATTGAACATACCTAATGAATAAAAAATAGAGATTGGGATCCTGGGTAGTTGTAGTTGAATTCAAATATACTTGGAGATCAGTTTGTATCGATCGTTGCAACAAGACAGAGTTGCTGTGAAATCTAATAAAGGATTAGATTAATGTGAACGTTTCGTCTCTGCAATCCGAATAACTGGAAGCATTGGGTTGGATTCCTATGAACCTACATACATGTAAAAACATGTATCAAAATGTTAAAAATCTATCAAAAGAAGCCCTGTATGATGCTACCAATTTCTACAAAACAAAAAAGTCGGCTATTTTATACCTATGCACATGTGAACCAACCTAATTTTGAACAACACCACACAAAGATCCTAACTAACAAAAACAACATTGCACATTGGACCGAATCGACAATTTAGCCGGAAAAAAGTCTTTTCTCTGTTCTCGTTGATTTTAGACGTTTGATGTCTTCAGAGAAGTTATTCGTAATTGAGTTTTGCATCTTTTAAGAAAAAAGTTGAATAGGGTGGCCCTTATTTAAGTTACAATTTTGACTCAAACTTTTTTGTTTGATGAAATTTGTAGCTGCGGTCTTCTGCAATCTTTTAGAAAATGTTATTTTGAACAACTTTGTCGAAGACACTTTTGATCTAACTCTTCATTTGAATTAATTAAATTGATTTTGAAAGTTTTAACTTAGGGTGGACCCAAAAAATCAGTTATTTTGATATAACTTTTTTATTTTCAGTTTTTCGTGAATGTGGTCTTCAGAAGAGTTGCAGAGGAAGTGAAGATACACATTTTTGCTGAACATCGCAAGTTTGTAATTCTTGTGATTTTGAAGTTATAAGCAAATTTATGTGAAAAACTATGAAATCTTCAGATGCCCATAACTCATGGAGTTGGTTCGATAAAAATTTTCTTTTAGTGGCAATCGAAAGGCCATACGATAGGCAACTTTTGCTGCAAAAACTGTAAGAACGTAATTTTTGTAAATTGAGAAAATTCACTTCAAAAATTCACTTAAAAAACTCTAAATTTGCTTGTAACTCACAAGATTTCAAAGTTAACGGCGTGCTGTCTTCAGCAAAGTTGTAGGTTTTAGCCAGATCTACAACTTTTTTCATATCAAACCTCATGGAGAAATGTGAAATAAAAAAATAGAACTTAAACCACATTCACGAAAAACTGAAAATAAAAAAGTTATATCAAAATAACTGATTTTTTGGGTCCACCCTAAGTTAAAACTTTCAAAATCAATTTACTTAGCTCAAATGAAGAGTTAGATCAAAAGTGTCTTCGACAAAGTTGTTCAAAATAACATTTTCTAAAAGTTTGCAGAAGACCGCAGCCACAAATTTCATCAAACAAAAAAGTTTAAGTCAAAATTTTAACTTAAATATGGGCCACCCTATTCAACTTTTTTCTTAAAAGATGCAAAACTCAATTACGAATAACTTCTCTGAAGACATCAAACGTCTAAAATCAACGAGAACAGAGAAAAGACTTTTTTCCGGCTAAATTGCCGATTCGGTCCAATGTGCATTGTATGAGAAATTTGTCTTCTTAAAACTGCTATTCTGGACGATATTTGTCGAAAAATTATACGTGATTTATGAATACTTCCTAAATCTATAATGCAGTTTCAAATGATCAGAACTCCCTTTTCTTCAAGTGTATCGCTTCGAAATGAGATTAAAATTAACATCGCACGAATTTGCAGGGGAGCGGTTCCAGGGGCCCATCTCACACCTCACCCCGGATCGGATGGTTGCTTGCTTGCACTTGGGACCATAATGAAGGGAGTGTTCCTTGCTCATCCCAGGACGAGGAGATGGGCGAAGGCAGAAGACAAACGGCACAACTTCGGAAGGCATCTTCAATTCTCTTCAGGCCGATTTTCGTGATCCGCGGAAAGAACGAAACGTCCACCAGAATCAGAGAACAAAACGCATCAGCGGAGAGGGTATAAATTATTGTATTACAAATAAATTGAGTACTTTATACATTCGCAGTCTTAATGTGTAATATTTTCGAGAAATGTAAGGCTATTACATCAACTGCAGTGCGAAAAGGAATGGGCATTTTTGAATTATCTTTCCACGAGCAGGAACGATGTGTCTTGCTGCACTCTCCTCGTTGGCCTTCCTGTCGATGGAATTGAGTTGAGGCTGAACCAGTCGTCCAGTGATGCTTTTGATGAAGAGTGCCAAACAAATGAAAAACGAGAGATGCAAGATGTTCTTAAGAAGACCAACACGCCGACCCCGAATCCTCAACCACCCAAGCCACAGAACCGACCGCGGCAAGTTGTAAGTCAGCCCTACAATACGACGAGCTTCGGGATGAAAACCAATATTCAATCACTGCTGGGCTATTTATTCCATCTCTGATAGACTAACGTAACTCATTCACCACCGACTTGGAAACCGAAGCAGGCGTTGAGATTGGAGCCCAAGCAGGGTTGCTAAACTGATGATTGAAACGCTTACAAAGAATCTATTCTACGATTACTATTTGATAAAGTTTCAAATAGTGGCGGTCACTTGTCCTTGATAGCCTAGTTGTAGTAAAACTTTAATTCGAACTCAAATGTTCAGAGCATTTCCATATAACGTTAAACGCCTAGAGGTATGCAGGCCATTTCAATTTATACTTATTTATTTAAGAAAAAAAAATTTGTTGAATTAAATGCCATATCATCAGATATATGATACAAGTTTTATAGACTTACAATTGTGTTTATATATATATATATATTTTTTTTTCAACCTAAAATACTTTTCTATGTAATTTTTTTTCTAAACTTGATATTGAAGGGACCATCGAGTTGGGGAGGCATCGAGTTACAGAACACAAAACCAGTGAAACTGCGATCCAACGGACCAACAAGTTAGCCATGAAAACCAACTTTTACTATGGTTCTCTAACTTGATATTGAGTCACAGAATCGAGTAAGGGAGAGTTGACTGTATGAAATAAAAATGTTAAAAATCTAATGGAGAAATTATCAGATTATCCATCAAAAATCTATCAAACATACCTTGTTTTAAGTATAATTAATTCTAACGAACTGCCAACACTGCTTCCAGGTAAATTGCTCCGTTTTCCCTCTTTTCATCGTGGAGGCGACGGCCCTTTGATACCCTTCTGGCTGGTTCTGGTGCCAGATCAAGTGAGAAGGGAAACGGAGATGACGAACCCGGAGCACCTTGGCAAACCCGCAAACATGACTTGGTCTGACAACGAAGACGAAGACGACCACGGTGTGGTGTCTGAAGCAATTGCAATTGCTGCAGCTGATGATGACGATCATGACGACGGAGAGTTCAACTCGGAACATCGCAACCGAACGAGTAGCGGCTGGGATACCAAACCTTAGGTCGGGTGAAAAACGGAATATCATTCAGAAACGACGCGATGCTGAAGGGTTTTTTTTTTTCTTCAGCGCGTTCGATTGGCGGTTTTGTTCTAGAGATCTCAGTTGATGCCAGTGATATCGAATCAAAGCATTCCATAGCACACGAGAAAGTGTACTGAAACTTTTTTTTTTTGCAATTTCTCATCGTAATAGGCTGTTTTTCATCACGCCAATCTGTCATGAAACGGCCTACTTTCCTACACTGAAGTATGCAGTGCGGGAATAGTCATTACCTAACTGAAACCAGTGCTGTAATGGTTCATTACGCAACTGTTTTGAGTTGCGTAATGACTCATTACCCAACTATTTTCAGAAATTGCAAAATGATGGTGCAAGCATCTAGATGTTATTTCTGATACCCTCCAGGCAAGCCTCGTAGGATAAATTCACGACTCGTGCTGTAAAAATCATCATTCTGCAACTTGTTCCGTAAACTACTATTTCACGACCGTTTTGAAATGGGCAGTAAACACTCTAAAATCTGGAAAACATTTTTGTTTCTTGATGGTGTCATTATCGGTTAAAGCAACATCGAATCACCAAGATTTTTTTTTTTTTTTTTTTAACTTATTTCTAACACATATATTTGACAAGTTTTGTTAGTAATAACATAATTTGTAATTATTTAGGCAAATACTTTATTTACCTTTTGAAATTAACAACTAAAACAATCTCAAAAGCAGGAAAAAGGATATGAAATCGGTTGAGTATTCATAAAGTTATGGTCAAACAAAAATGATTTTTTTTTTTTGTAAAATGAGGAAAAATTGGGAGAAAACTACTTTTTATTAATACTAGTTTTGATTTAAGGCAAATATAATTTTGAAAAGATGCTGATAAAAACTTTAGAATGGGTAGTAAAGTAAAAAATGTAAAGACTTCACTGAAGGTCATATTTTATAACTTGAAAATTCACGTTCAGGTCGTTTGCGCCACCTCCAAATCTTAGTATTGTTGACTTTGATAATAAATCTTAAGCCAATTTAAAAGTGTACAAAGTTTTCAAAAACTAGTTTACAATTTTTGTTTCTCCCCTAACAAATAGTGCAAAATATAATATATAAAATATGATTATTCGTAGCACCTACTTCCAGCTCAGCCTTCCATACCGATACACCTGGAGATCACCACAGCAGACAGAATCACAAATCGACCACGTTTTGATTGATGGAAGGCACTTCTCGGACATTATCGACGTCAGGACCTATCGTGGCGCTAACATCGACTCTGACCACTATCTGGTGATGGTTAAACTGTACCTAAAACTCTCCATCGTTAACAACATACGGTACCGACGGTCGCCCCGGTATGACCGAAAGCAACCGGATGTCGCAGCTGCATACGCACAGCACCTTGAAGCTGCATTGCCGGAAGAGGGTGAGCTGAGTGAAGCCTCACTAAAGGACTGCTAGAGAACAGTGAAAGCAGCCATCAACAATGCAGTTGTGTTGACAACAAAACATGTTGTAAATAGTGCAACATAGAATCGCGTTAAGTTGTATATACCGACAGATCATACATCAATCAAGAATGGTGGGCTTCGTGGCCTTGCGGTTAGCGGCGTCAGTCGTCTAGGCGTATTGTGCTACGGAGTGTGGGTTCGATTCTCGCTCCAGTCGTGGAAACTTTTCGTCAAACGAAAAAATCGTCACTGGGCTACCGGGTGTTATGTGTTGTCCGTTGCCTAATCTTAGTGTCACTAACTTAGTGATCGTTCAGTCTGTGCAGCCTATGTGCTGAAGACGGTGTAAATTGTCTTTTAAATAAAAGCATCATATGAAATCGCAATAACTTAGCAAAAATTGCTCCCAAACTTTTTACCTATCTGCTAACGATGGGCTTCAAAGAACAATAGAGCAAGTTTCGCTGTACATGAAATATGCATTAATATTGGCAAATAATCACGTATTTGTTATGTAGCTAGTGGTGGTACAGTGGTAAGGTGTCTTGTTCCTAATCCCGAGGTTCCATGTTCGAGCCTTGCTACAAACTTTTTTTTTTATTTTCGTCCAAATTTTGTGGCATCGTATTACTGATCGCAGAAAGTCTGATAAAGAAGGGGCCAAGTGCGCATATAGCCTCCACTTTGGTAGGTATGTAGTCTTTTCATGCACAAGGGTTCCGACAAGGGTATATACAAAAACTTTATAAAGTTTATAAACTTCAATTCTAGTAACTTTAAGGATGTACTTTTTTTTGTTCCTGAGTTATGGTCAATTTTGTGAAAAATGACCATATTAGCCTTTTCTTTGAAAACTCATATTTCAATCGAAGCATCAGAAAAACAAGGTTTTTTTTTATCAAGCAATTGCAAATTTTCTAAAAGATCTGAAAGAAACGAGATGGGATTGGTTTTAATGAAGTATAAGTCGGATTGGATTATATTTTTCATGAAACATTACACCGTTGAGCAAAGCTGAAAAAACTGTTTCTTTTCCATTCCAAGGGATTCTTTCTTTTCTATAGAACAAATAAGATTCTTTTTATATTTTTCTTTGATTTTATTTATTCAATTATTCAGTACATAACTTACGTTTTATCTTAAAACTACAGTCAAACCTCCATGAGTCGATATTGAAGGGACCATCGACTCATGGAATTATCGAGTCATGGAACAGCTATTCTTTGGAACGCTGTTTGAAGGGACCATCATAGTAACCATGATTTTATGTTTTTAGTATGGTTCCATGAGTCGATATCGAGTAATGGAACATCGACTCATGGAGGGATGACTGTATCTTTTTTTTTCAACCGGGAAGGTTGCCTTTGGTTGCTACCACCAGAAGATTTTCGTTTCTTTGTAGTATTAAGAACAAAGCATGCTGAATTTTCTTGGTTTTCGTGTGCATCTGAGAATTCACTCGCAAAAATGCTTCGTTCGTCTTTTGGAATAAATGAATGATATTTTTTGTTCCAGGAATTGAAACAAGGTTAGAAAATCTCTCCTGAAATAATTTTTCAGCCTCTGAATAGTCATTTTCAGTTGCATAGATGAATTCCCAATCTTTTTTAAATTGGTCTTTCACCTTTTGCGACACAGCCCAGTCAAAAAATTGTTTGGCGTTATTAATTTCCGCTGACTTTCTAATACTAGCATCTCTAGCCATTCGCTTAATATTGCCATCGATACCATCACATGAACCTTTTCCATGTGAGGTTGGGAAAAAGTGCCATTCTGCTCTAATTTTAAAATCATTTTCATGGTTGCATACATTTTTGAAATTTGATTTATTTTTGTACTGCTCTCCGCAACCATCAGAAAGATAAATGATTTTTTCAAGCTCAGGAAATTTATTTTTCAATCTTGAAATTAGTTTTGTTTGAAAAGCATAAACTGATGTCGTGTTATGCTTTTTTATGTCAGCAATTACAACAAAATTTAAGACTTTGATCGAAGATTTGTCTTTGTAATAAATTACAAATGAATGTATTGTTACTTGAGGTCGTACAAAGTAATGACTTTGAATGGAATCTTGTATCACGCACGAATAAATTTCCGCGAAATCCATCTGGCACATTATTTCTTTGTTTTCAACTAGTGATTCCTTTTTAGCTCTTATAAATTTATTTTGTTTATTTACTTTGAATTGATGCACAACAAACTTCTCTGTGAGATTTTTCAAGTTTTGTATAAAATCATTTACATTTTCCTCTTTGTTGATAATTTCACAACGAGGAGAAATAATCCAAAAACAATACTTAACTTCTTCAACGTTGTTTTCATCTAAGCGATTAACAACAAAATCTAATTTCTTTAATTTACAATCCTCACAGGACCTCAAGTAACAATCATCTGTACTATCTGGACATATCATTTGACTAGTCAAAAAGGTGTTAAGTTTTTTTTCTGTATTATGAACTTCAAAGCAATTAGTTTTTTTCAATGCATCAACCATGAATTTCATATTCTCATATATCATGCAAACACAAACATTCATGGCCGATGAATCCTTTGTATAAACACATTGTTTTGGTTTAAGTTTCCAGAACGATGTGTATGAGACAGATTCCTGTTCACTCTTACAGGTTTCCAAATATTGTTTATATAAAGTATCCAAAGGGTCAAGCAAAAGGCGTTTTTGAACATTTTGGCGCACTCCATTGGGTAACTTAATAGATATGGTATCTTTCAAGCCAGGAAATGGCCGACTGATATCATCCCTTAAGTAAAAATTTGAAACTATGTCTTGGACATCTGATCCATGCGAGGGTCGTCCTACTTTTGAAAGTGGTTGAATCCCTAAATTGTATTATTTTTGATTCAGTTATAACGTGTTGATACACGTCAAAATGAGCTTTAACTTTGGCATATGACCAATTCCTAGGAAGTAATTTTAGAAGTTCAATTTGCTTGTCAGGTTCGGCTTTTGTAACAGCTGAGTTCAAATTTAATTAAACGGAATTAAAATCCTCTGTAACATCGACAATATTAGGCGGAAACCAAGTCTTTATTTTACTCAAAATTTGATTGAACATTTCGTCCATAGAAGCATTGCGATAGTTACTACTAGAAGCATCCAAACGTGAAGATTTTACTTGAAAAGAAATTTCCAAGAATTTAGCAAGCTCTTGTATTTTTTGTACATTATTTATAGAACCAACTGACTCACCCGAGGAAGGAGTTTCCTTTGGCGACGCCAACGAAGATAGTGGTGAAACTTGTTCCTCAAACGCCATTGCTTCTGGAAGATCCGTTACGAGAGCCTTCTGGTCACCAGTAATGGAGCACTTCACGCAAATTTTCATATTTTGCGTAACCCACCGAACTCCATTCGAATGAAGCTTACTGATGAGGCCTTGGCTGATCGATCGTAGATTTGTCCTTACTGATTTGCGGCCGTCCAGTCCGAAGGGGTTACAGCATAATGAATTGTATTCGTAATATTGAACTTTGTCCATTTCAACAGCTTCGGGAAAACTTTTTTCACTTTCCAAAAATTAATAACGAGGAATATACAGCTGATAGACAACACTTGCACTTTCTCACTGCTCTTTATTAGTTTTTGGTAAACTTATGATTCTCAAGCCATTTCAACGCTTTAAACTTGAATTGGTAAATACCTATTTGTCATATTGTCTACCCATTTATTTAACTGTCAATTTTGTAGTTACCTAGTCATGATTTTTAAACGAAAAGGCATGTATGGCAAATATTTGCATTTTTTACAAAATTGGCCATAGATCAGGATTTAAAGAAAAGTACATCTTAAAAGTTACCAGAATTGAAGTTTATAAAGTTTCTTTCTTAAAAATATTTTATTAAAAAATTTCCGCGGTTTCGGGCATAGATTTTCCAGCTTTTCCTTATGAATTTCCCCAACGGTGGAAAATTTTGTGGAAAACTTTTTCCAGTTCATATTTTTTTTGGATTTCTGAGAAAATTTGCTTCAATTTTCATATAAAAACTTTGTTTCTACAATGTTTCGTTCTTGAGTTATGATTTTTCAAAGAAAAGTCTTATATGGCACATCTGGACATTTTTCACAAAATTCAAAAACGAAAAAAAAGTGCATTTAAAAAATTTCAGTGATTAAAGCTTATAAAATTACCTTCTCGAAAATATTTTTTTTTTAAATTTTCCACGAGTTCGGGCATAGTTTTTCCGGCTTTTCTTTACGAATTTTCCCAACGGTGGAAAATTTTGTAGAAAACTTTTTCCAGTTCATATTTTTTTCGGATTTTTGAGAAAATTTGCTTAAATTTTCATATAAAAACTTTGTTTCTACGATGCTTCGTTCTTGAGTTATGATTTTTCAAAGTAAGTAGTGTCAAGGGAAAACAAAAAATTTCGACCTGAGTTTTCCGGAAAAATAGGCGACCCTGAATTTTTCTCAATTTTTTTATTCATATATTCATAAGTCCTGCCTGTGGAAAAAGTTTCATGAAAATCTGAGACCCTTCGGCCCAAACCCGTACGGTAATAAAAAAAAATCCCCAACTCAGACATGAATAATTCATACTTTCAAGACGACCTTCAGTTTCATCGTCATAAGTAAAAAAATCTGTGCTTCTACTCTTCAAGATGTTTGAGCAGAAGTTCGCAATCTTTAAGAGTTTCCGGCAAAACGCGGCAGTCTCCTTTCCTTGCGATTTAGGAAGGAAACCTCAATGAAGTTCAAGTTCTCCTGCTTACTTCGACTTTGGAAAAACTGAACACGGCGGCACTAGAATTTCTAATCCCGGGAACATTTCCTGTTTCCCGGGTTTCCTGTTTTTCCCGGGTAGCTCTATTTCAATAAAGAATTTACCACCTAAATTCAAAAAACAATCAATTTACTATTCATATCATGTCAACCAATGTTCTCACTAGATCACTGATTATATTTTGATAAGTAAGGACTGTTCATTTTATAAAGTGGACACTTTGGGCATGTAATATCTTTTTAATTTATCAATGAAATCGAAATCGGTTTTCTGTACATCGTTCGACTAACAATATGCTATGGTAATAAAAAAGTAACCAAAATAATATGATTTCACACTAATAAGGCACAACGTTTAGAACGGTCGATTTTTGGAGGTTATCAAAATCAAGGATTATTAAAAATCGGCAGGAAAATTCGACAATTTATATTTTTTATTTTCAAAAAATGGTCGTACTTAGAAAGCATCATCAATTAGAAGCTTGCTAAAAAATATCAAGTTATTTTTGGAGAAGCAATTTTGCAGATATCATAAAATCATTTTTTATCATTTTTTTTTAAAGAAAAATATCTTAAATTTAAATGGAACTGAAATTAGTAGAATTTTAAGGTTTAAAGTACGTCCAGACGGAAGTAATAATATAGTATTTATAATAAAAATAACTTACGCATTCATAGGGTTGCTGATTTAGTCCCCACGTCATATTTTAAGCACAATAGAAAAACAAATAATTTATTTTCAGAAGACCACTCAAAGCACAATGACAATCATCAAGATTGGGAACACTGCTTGAATTAAATCAAATTTATTTTGCATGTATTATTTTCAGAATGTGTTATTCTGAGACTACCTATCAAAATATTTTGAGAAAAACGCTTACAGTTTGCTCTAGATCGATAAACATGCGTATATAATTTTAAAAGTATGGGATTTTTTAATAAAACGACCATAAAGAGTAAATTTGGTACCCAAGAATGCGGTTAAAGCTCAAGATTTTGCTTTTTTTTATACATATATAGTTTCTTTAGTAATCTAAACCAGTTTTGAACACGCTTATTACTTTACTTTTTTGCTGGTAGTAAAAAGATGGTGTATCAGCAAATTTGACCATAAGGAATAGATCACTAAAGTGACTCAGCGTCAGGAACTGATGGAATATTATTGATGTTTTTAAAAGCTCTACCTTAAGTTGAATAGTAAAGGATACCAACATACAATTTGTTCATTAAATTTAGGATTTTTTTCATGCGAAAAATAATGCTTAAACTTGACGAACAGTTTTTCTTAGGAGTTTTTGCAAAAACTATTTAGTTCTTCAACCGAAAGCATTTTGTAAGTTTCTGTATTTTCATAACATTGTAGAATAATAGTTGAACGATACACAGAAAACCGTTTACGATTTCATCAATAAATAAAAAAGATATAGCATAAACAAGGTGTCCACTTTATAAAATGAACAGTCCTTAGATGAAAAAACCGAATTTATTACTATACCATTTAATTCCACTAGAGTTTGTATCATTTGACAGATACGCGTAATTCGACCTCAACTGTAAGGCCGTCTTCAGTGTCGTGTACTAGACTCGACAAGAGTTGCACAATATCAGTCATATCAACTGATGGCTGATGGACTAAAACTATCAATATTAGTTGCGAACTATCAATATCACTTTGATCTGACAACCAACAGCGGTGATGCGACATCGCACTCTAGATCACAATCACTGCAGAATGAGTGATCACGTGGTAATTACTGACGCTATTCATGTTTTTCAGTGACCAACACCCAGTTTTAATTCGTCTGCAGCACTATCAAGAATATCGTACCGATAAATTGCCATTTTAATTACTTAATTTAAGGCTAAGCTTGACCCATCAGTGATATCCATAGTCTATCGCCATCAATGCTCTGGTGATGGAGTAGACTGCATGATGTTGATGTGATACGGAATGATTCGAATTGTATCGTAGTCGGCCTGTTCAAATCAGCAAATTTCAAGCGTTGATAATGACAGCAAGCAACTCTGGACTCGATTTGTCGGCCTTACAGTTGAGGTCGAAACACGCGTATCTGTCAAATGATACAAACTCTAGTGGAATCAAATGATATAGTACTAAATTCGGTTTTTTCATCTACTTATAGGTGTTCTACTAAACAGCTCGAAGATTTATTATATTTTGATGTTTATTGGTTTTTTTTTTGTAATCAAATAGGTATTGATAAATGCATATCTTTTTGACGATATGTTTTTCCATGAGAAAATTATATGTAATATAGTATAAAGTAATTTTCGAGGGATCTATTTCATGATGTGAGTACCCGAGCAGGTGGAAAAAGCTGACCAAGATCATAATTTGCTGTTCTAAAGTAATTACTGACGATCATAATCAGCTATTGTTTTGTTGGAGATAAGAGATAACAGATAAAACATAATATCAAAAATTAGTATGGAGAAGTATTGAACCGTATCTTGTTAGGATATCATAATATCAAAAAAATATCTGGCAAGTTTATTGATTGACCAACAAATTAACATCAAAATATGATCTGACAGATGGCGAAGAATAAAAAAATCAAAACGCCGGCAACCAGAATCGAACCCTTGACGTCCAGATCTATACACAGAGATCCTAACTATTCGACAATGCCTTACAGATTTCGGACTAAGGAAAAAAGAACATCGTTTTCTTCGCTTTCCGAAACTACTTTTTGCTCCTTAACGTTGTTCTGGCGTCACACTGTTCAGTCCCGCCATTTTGTTGTTGAGTGTGTTTTTTTTCATGTCAAAGAACTAATTTTGATCTTGTTTATATCTTTTCAGATGTTGAGCTATAGCGCTGAGATTTTTAAAATTTTCGAATATCTTTTGAACATTAAATTGAGATATGCAATCATAATTTGTGCATTTGGTTGATTGAATGTTGTTAAATATTATTTGAACTCCATCTATAATGACCTAATTTTACAATTTTTTAAAGCCTATCAAAAACGAAGCCAACAGATGTTTTCAGAGAAATATAAATAAATTACTCACAAAAAAGAGAAATTACCACATAATTTTACTGGTCTTAAATATAATACACACAATAATATGGATGATTTCAAAAAACTTCATCAAATTAGCTTAATTTTCACGTTCTTAAGAATCATTCCCGGGAAATGACAATATCATTTCCCGTTTCCCGGGAAGTCAAATCCCGAGATAATTGGAAACTCTATGCAGCGCTCTTTCAATCAAAAAGCCTGGGCTAGAGGCTGCTTCGATTTGATGTTGGTTAGTGGTTGCAACCACGAATAGTCATCGTGACCTTCTAAGACGTTTTTTCTCAAGACGATGTTCAAAAAAGATTGCCACAGTTAGCTTTCGCTAACGGGTCCAACAAAAAATCCAAAGCATGGGTCCAAACAAAAATGGAAAAAGGATCAGTAGTAGTGAAAAGTACTATTTTTACAGCACTGACAAGCCATGTTTTATTGCTTTAGATTGTCTCAAAACTTTCGTCAACAGAAAGAATTTGTGTACAATTCCCACTAATTTTATTTGTTTAAAACATGCCATTGCCCTCTGTTCATCCCGGGTAGTAATCATCGTAGGGTGAAGTTGAAGAGAGAGAAAAGCTATCTTTAACGAGAGACCACTTCCAAAGGCCACAGCCAAGCCGCCGCAGATTGATTGGCAATCAAAGGAAAACATTTACACAGGAAGTGTAAAATCTTCTTTCGCCCTGGTCGTGGCCCTTCTCTAATGATGGTCTAAGTCAAATCGAAAACGAGAGACCGTGATCAAACCTCATCTACCAGGGTCTCGCATTCACAACAGGCGCAAAGACAAGCTAGTAGCCAATGAGAGGTGACCGCAAGTTGGGGCAAACTCGTTGCACTACATATTGGCACGAAAGCAAAAAGGTGGCGGCAATGGTTGGAAGCAAGCAGCTGATGGAACTATAGAGAATGATCAGATTTATCTACTCAATTCAAACCGATCAGATGCATATTTCTCGTTAGTGTCATGAAAATCTTCTTAAGTATCAACAACTATTATCAAACGACGAATTGGTGAGCTCGTTTTATTATATTTATTCACTTACGCGTGAACTAAAGGCAATTCCTGCAAATTAATATAAAACTCTGAAGATTATAATTAAATGGTATTTTTTTGAATACCATCCCCATTCAACTCCAAGGCAAAAGTAATAAATCGATGCTTGCAGGTAAATCCTACACTCAATTCATCGCGCTAGGGTCGCACAATTGTAGCTTCTCGGCATTCCGATGATTTGGCCACCAGTAATAAAGTTGATATCAATAAACTCCAGCGGATATTCCGAAAGGGGCATAACCACAGAAAACACGATTCGATCGTCATCATTGGTCGTTGCTTTTGGCTCTGGAGGCTTGCTTGGTAGCATCGATCGATGGATGCTACCTGGGGCCAGGGTAAAAGGAAACAGCTCTGTTTGCCGGCTGGCCGAAGATCCACAGTGGAATTATTTATGGTCGCGCTATTTGTCGAATAAAGGAAAGAAATTCACACTTGTATTCTAAAATCGAGCACAATAGATTTAATATTCATGGCGGATCCGACGGAACATTGGACTCAAATTGGACTCATCATGGTATGTGGTTGTTGAATAACGAGAGTCAGTGAAGGCAAAGATCGACGAATGGTATTTCAATTTTTGATTATTTTTTTATTCTACACATTACAAATCATGCTTTTACATTTTTCTAAACATGCTATAATTTGGTGGTTTTCAAAAAAATGAAGAACAAGTTTCCTTAAAATCAAAGGGATCAGTTTAGCCAACAAATCACAATTTTTCCGACAATCAAATTCTTCTTCTTTTTGGCATTACATCCCCACTGGGACAAATCCTGCTTTTCAGCTTAGTGTTCTTATGAGCACTTCCACAGTTAAAAACCGAAAGCTTTCTTGGCCAATGTTGTCATTTTCGCATTCGTATGTCGTGTATTCTGAAATGATTATGATCTAGAGTACGATGTCGCATCACTGCTGTTGTTTGTAAATTCAAAGTGACATATTGATAGCTCGTAAGTGATATTGATAGTGTTAGTACATCAGCTATCCGCTGATATGACTGATATTGATTAACTCTGATTATGAGTACCGTTCTGCCTCAAATTCCGAACATGGCTCATGTTCCAAACACTAGACTTTTTGTTGGAATTAAAAATTAATGGCGTGCATATTATATTTCATATTCGGAGTATGATTCATGTTCGGAATTTAAAAGAAAACGAAACATTAAGAGTTTGTAAGATTAAGTATTGAAATTTGAAAGTTTGTGGAGAAATTGACTGTTTCGTTCAATAGTGGAATTCACGGCCACGCAGTCTTAGAAGTTTTATCTTCAACCAACGTTTCGACACAATGATTGTGTTTTCTTCAGGGAAATTGATCGTCTTTTTGTCTTCCAGAGCTCCTTCTAGGATTGCCCCTGAATACCCCTTAAAATATGTTTTTAACACTTCAGTCGTCGCGCTGTTGTATTTTGTACAAGGGTTGAAGGGTTCCTTCAGCAACTCCTCCTCAAACTTCCGCACTATTTTCTTCAAAAATCTCTTAAGAACGCTCGCAAGATCCCTTGAGAAATTTTATCAGAATTATAATAAATGCTTTCAGGGTGGATGGGCCATATTTATCCAGCTTCAATACTTGGCAGTATTAAATCAACGGTGAAGATAGGTGCACACTTTCTTTGGTAAAGTTGTGCCTTCAGTTATAATCAATGCAGCTAAAATATAAACGAACAAGTTTTGTTATACTTACAATGCCCAAATATCCAAAATATTGGGAACATTTTTGATTTTCAAGTTGCTCGATATCATATAGTTTTACTATGTGTAATAATGGAGCGGTTCCGGGTCATTTGGCCGAACGTCATTTGGCCGAATGCCGTTTGGCCGAAATTGAAAATAATAGATGCTAGATAACAGTTACCATGAATTTTTAATGAATTTCAAAGAACAATTTATTCTTAAAGAAGGATAAATTATCATTTATGTACAGCTCTTTAGTATTAGTCAAGAAATAGTCAATGCTGAAAGAAAAACATGCTAAATGAAAGCAATTATTAACTTCTCTGCGAGCGGTAATAGTAGCCAGCAGAGGTTTTCACATTGCGTTTGTAGTCTAAAAAATATATTTTAATAAGACTCTCTATGAGCGTATTATAAGCCAAAATTCCAATAAACTATGAAAAATATTCAAATATGAAAGAACATCCTATGATCAAAAGAAGGTAAAAATCTCTTATAAAAATTTAAGCAAGTGTAATGCATATAATTATTATATCAGTATAACTACAAAGAACTGCCAATAATTTAAATAAGGTAAAATTCCCAATAAAAATATGAGATTTATAATTGCCAATAATTATGGAACCAGTACAAATCGAAAGAATAGCCTATGTTTAGAAGAAGAACAAAATTATGATGAAAATCAATCGGGAGTAAACCTAGCACACCGTTGCAACACGTTGGTAATCCAGAAACGAACCAACCATCAGCTTAGAGTCTGGACACGAGTTCAAAACTTCGTCCTGAATTAACGGATCGTTTCAATTATTCCCTTGGAGCACTAATAAAACGACAAATATGACGTTCGGCCCCATTATCAAAATCAACAATTGAATTACCGGATTAGTTATTGGGCCACACTTATGACTCCTACTTATCAGCGTTTAAGCTATTTTTTTCGTGATTCGGCCAAACGGCATTCAGCCAAATGACCTGTTCGGCCAAACGGCGTTCGGCCAAATGGCTGGACACCCAAATCCGTACCTCTGGTGAAAGTGGAGGACTACCAGGATTCGCCAGAATACCCATGGACAAACAAGTACTGTGCTAAAATAAGAAAGTGGGCTCCATACCGATGGTGATCTAGTGACTCTATTATCACTAGAATCATTTCTCCATTTTACGGATTGACCTTCAAAAAACCAAATTTTTTGACGGTGAAGAAATCCCTCTAATTGCCGGCATACCATAAGCCCGAACAGCAAGTTTATGCTAAAACTAGAGTGTGAAAAGCCCATATTTTGATGAATCTTAAGTATTTCTTCAAGTGTTATGTCTTGAATTTCCCTTGGAATATATACCAAACTTAGTAGCATCGTTTAAAGGAAAAATGTAGCTTTCATTTGAAGGTAAAAATAATAGACGGTCATTTTGAATTGGTCCACCATCTTGAATTTCGTCAATTGAGTCTAGAATTTCTGCCACTTGGCCATTGTATCCAAACTTATGGTAGGGTGACTGGCGGTAGTTTGCCCATGTTAAGGAAGACAGCGAATTTAGATGTGAAAAACATTATTTTATGCTCTTTTTAATTATTATCGAATAAACAAACATGGATAAACTATCAACTAGTAGAAACAATTTTCCATTTTAGCTTTTCTGGCGTTTATAAATTAATTTAAAAAAAAAATGCTTACCTAACTGCATGTATTGTTTTCTCGGGGTAAAGGCCCAAACGCAATGATATCGGAACGGCAACGGAATGCGGTACCGGTTCGCCAGCATGAATCACACCATCTCGACTGAGATGACAACGAATAAAATTGAACCAACACTGCATCGCGACAATCATGCTTGCTTATATGTTGCATACATCCGAGCGTTTGTTCAGATGTTATTGTTCAATAATAGCTTGCCTACACTGAAAACAGCATTGCGGTAAAAATTACCATGTTGATGGTTTAAATTAAATGCACAGCACCACTTTATTTGTGCAGACTACGCAGTGCATTCATTTCGAACTCTTCGTGTCGTTATTTTTACCATGGTGGCAACGCAAGACTGAATCAGTCAAAACTACCATGGTTCATGGTTATATTGATGACAAATAAAAGTTATGTTTTCAACCATCTCTAGCATTCAAAGTTAAGATTATCGTGTAGTAGATTTTACTGATTAGGACATGGTAGCTACGAATACAACTTTCAGTGGAATTTTTAACCAGTAATTGCATTTAAAATAACAAAAGCCGTGTAGTGGATTTTACAGAACACATGTATATATCTAAAATTATTAAATCCTTTATTCACGCATAATGCATTCAGATATGCAAATTTGTACAAAATACCTATAGAACTGATCTTTTTGATCGTCCGATATTTTGCAAAATTTGTTATCTGATACATAATGCGTATATCTACACTAAATCATATATATATATATTTTTTAGTATATAAATTTTGTATAATTAAATTTTTAAGTTTTTGATAATTTGTACACACCTTTTTAGTCCGGTTCACAGTACAAAAAAGTGCGGAATGAAATAGAATCTAATCGAATTAACTTAATTTATCTCAGACTTTATATAACGGAGATGTAGTGGTGCGTTGATCAAAGAACTGTTCCAGAACTTGAAGATCTTCCGAAGCCACTAACAGTTGGCTCGATTGGTGCTTAGCTGACTACGCCCCGCTCGTTGGATGCGATGACCGTCTAACTAAAAGATGCAAAACTAAAAAGGAATTTACGTTTTTTGTGGAAGATTCGCTCAGGCTAACGACGTACGAATACTGATCCGATGAGCCTTTCCAGAGGAATAGTTCCGGCTCATGGAATCGGATTGAATAGTGTCACAACAGCGCGTGCAAGCACGCGGCAAAAATATGTATAGCGCCAGCCCACGGTACAGTAAATAAAGTCACCAATGTCTACAAAATAAAAATAATATTATTGATGAAGTTTTAAAACATGTATAACATGCTAACTTACCTTATACACCAAATTGATCTTCATGATGTGTCAGCAATTGAGCTAGAACACCATGGGGAAGCCACTTCCCAATAGCAATTTTCTATGAATTTTATCACGGGCTAAAATAACAAGGAATTATTATGATTTTCCCTATCATATCATAATCATACTTACCATCAATCTCTTGATCCTCATGTACAGTATGGCACATAAAAAAATGCGAAAATTGTTTGAACGTGAATATAGCATCCACAAGCGTTAATTTCATTGTTTCTAATAGTGAATGTAATTTCTGATTATTGTAGTATATTCTGACAAAACTTCGCTATTCAGGACAATTTTTGTCATATTTTTCTTACCGTCCTAAATAATGTAATAAAGCAAATAAGTTCAAAGGTATTGACCGCCCAAAGCTAGAAATAGCGTCTGATTGTCGTATACTCTGGTGATAAACTTTTCACCTTCAAAAATCACACTAGGGTAGGTGTACCAGTTATGGACATAGTGGTTCCCTATTTCGCCATACGTGATTACTTTAATGTCTTCAAATTTTGAAAACTTTTGTGTGTTGTAGTAGTTAGGTTTAAGATATATCTTGATGATAAAACATTCAAAAATATTTCAAATGTAAAATTTATCAAAATTTCACATATGGCCAAATAGGGAACCACTATGGCCATAACTGGTACACTTTCCCTATATTGTTGAAAATTTTAGTTTTTTTTTTGTATCAGAGGATGGAGGAGTTCTTAGAGAACGTGTTTTTCATGATCACAATAAAATATTTTGCCGGGTCATAGTTTTGAGGGCATTTGCGTCTTATAGGTTTGATATGCCTTTATTTTTTTAAAAGGTTGAATAAAAAATAAATACTGAGGCCTATAACAGATTTTAGAGGATGAAATTTGTTCCTTCGGTTGGAGACAACTTATATCAATACTAGCTCATAGGTTTTGAGCAAAACGGAGCCGCTTATCACACTTATATGAAGGTTCAATCAAAGCCCTCCAAAATGAGTCGTTTTTTCGAAAATATGTTTAAGTCTCCAATTACCCAGGTATGAACCAATTCTATCATTTGATATGGGCGTATGCTGGAGACAAGGCCTGTGAAGAAGCTGACGTTATTGTTGATGTTTTAGAAACTTTCATCACACAGATATTGAACTCGACATTGAACATGATAAAATTTGAAGGTATGCTACCAATTGCTCTCTGGTAAGGTGAAAGTAATAGATAAATATCATGTCCAAAGCGAAACACTGAGTCTAAATAGATTATTCAATACAAGTAATGAATAATATTTATGTTTCATTCACATTTTCTATGTAAAAACTACTATGAAACTTGATATGACGATTTTCGCATTTTTTATGGGCCATACTGTACATTTAGAGTTTATAGGTTTAAGAAATGAAATTTGAAAGTTTGTGGAGAAATCGACTGTTTCATTCAATAGTGGAATTCCCAGCTACGCAGTCTTAGATCTTATAAAACAACTTTTATGTTTAACAAACGTTTCGACACGATGATTGTGTCTTCTTCAGGGAGATTGGGATTTCCCCTGGATAACTCTTAGAAACATAAGATTAAATTCTGAAAAAATCTTCAAGGGTTCCTTCAGTTCCTCCTAAAACTTCTACACTATTTTCTTCAAAAGGGATGAGCACGCTCGCAAGATCCCTCTTGGAATTTTATCAGAATTATAGAAAATCCTTTCAGGGCAGATGGGCCATATTTATCCAGCTTGAATATTTGGTAGTATAAAATTAAGTGCTAAAGATAGATATAAAAATATAGAAAATAAGTTTTATTATATTTGGAATGACCAAATATCCGAAACATCAGGAAAATTTTGGATCCTAAAGGATCCTTAAGTGAGAACTTGAAAGTTGCTCGAAATCATATAGTTTAGTATCAATAATGGACCAAATCTTGTCGAAACCAGGCCGCCATCAAAACACATAGTTAGAATTCTAATTTTATGTCACTGATGGCTAGTATATGGTAAAACTAGAGGGTGGTGGTTCCAGTTTTCTCAAATTGCCAGCTAGCTAAACCGAAAAAGTCCATTTCTTGATAAATCTGAGGTATTTCTTGACGTGATATGTCCCATATTTCCCTAAGGATATATAGCAAACTTAGTAGCATCACTTAAAGGAAAAAATCGGCGGCCATTTTGAATATATCCACAATCTTGAATTTCGTCAACTGAATCTTGAATTTCTGCCATTTATTTTGTCCCTTCGTTTGTAGCATGCTATGTCCTCAGCTAGAGTGATGCAGATGAGGATCATTCCGGCGATAACGCACATCGACGATATAGTGCGATAGGCACTCGTCAACCATATAGCCATGAGATGGAACGTACCTGCTAGTTTCTCCAGATTGCGTTTGGATACACTGTGGCCCAAGTTCGAACTCCGTATCTCAATATGCACGATCGCCAGAAGACGCCTCGTACTGCTTCTCGGTTTTCCGATGTTGGGCATGATCCTATCTACAGAGTTACCTGCTTTTGCTGCCTTTTGGCAAGCGTAGTCTACGTGGCTGTAGAAGTTTTGCCTGTCCTCGAGCATTACCCAAGGTGCTTCAGAGAGCGCTTTGATGAGATTGCGTATCCTCCGACGTTTATCTCGAACTTATGAACCGCCTTGCAGCTGCTGACAGCACCACCTCCGTTTTATGATGAGTCAACTCCAGTCATCATCGATTCAATGATATCATCTGCAATTCAATGACGTCATATACAAACCCGACGATCTCAACTTCAACAGCAATGTCAATGCAATGTTAGCACTCCATCGTACTAGTACTCCATCAATCCACAGTGCTGGACGAAGTATGGATCCCTGCGGAACTGCCGCCGTTACTTTGGTTGACATACGTCCCTGGTCTGTGTCGTGAACCAATACCCCATTCTGCAAGTAGCTTTGCAGAACTTTACACAGATATTCGGGAATTAGCATTATGTGTACGGCTGTGGTAATAGCCTACTAACTAGCACTGTTGAATGCGCTCTTAACACCTTTCGTAGCCACTACGCAGTATCCGATTGCCTCTCCTCTTCTGCTTGGACGCTTTCTCCGCGCACGCGATGACCGTCCGAATAGCATTCACCGTTGAAATGTTTTTCCGGAATCCGATCTGTCTTTTCGACAATCCGTTCTCGCCTTCCGTGTAGATTGTCAGCCTGTTGAGCCTTCTCCAGAAGTTTACCAAGAATATCAAGCAAGCATAGTGATCTATATGAAGCGGAATCTCCTGGCGGTTTCCCCAGTGTTGGCTGCATCTGCCTGGGAAGCAGCCTTCCGCAAGACACTTCTGCAACGCTGTCTTAATCTTAAATATATCAGAGATCGCCAAGATTGCTGCCCTTAGCGCTACGTTAGGGATAGCAACTGGACCCCAGTTATTCGTACAGCTTCGTTCGTGACTTCGTTCAGCTTCAATGCTTTCGCAACCGTTATCAGCTCGGCGTTAGGAACATAGATATTTTCTTCATCTACGTCAAGGTATATAGATAGGAAAGTGACTGTCCACTATCGCCTTCAATTTGTCGGGCACCTTTCAGCTGGTACTGGGCCCTTGATCTTCACCATCACGCAGTGCATCGGCACTTCTATTACGCTCTTGATGTTTTCCCATCCAGTTCTCTTGCACTCTGCGCAGTCTGCCAGTAGTTTGCTCTTGCATGTTGAGCAGACTACCTTTCATCTTCCTCCGCCTCTCTGTCTCCTTCCGTCGTTCATCCTCGTCTTCGCTTCTCGCTTCCTTCCCCTCCTGACTTCCTCCGGCATCGGAGGTTGTCACCAGTACCGGTTGGGGAAACGTTCGCACTGATGGTGCTCCGACTACCGGCGGCTATCTTCGTCTTCTTTCTTCGTCAGGCTGACTCGAGTACCGAGGTCAGACAAACGATTCCAGTTGGGGGTTAATTTCCAGTTCATAGGCGCTCCGACGACCCGATGCCAGGCTCTGGTCTCTGCCTCTCGTTTCGCTACTCTTCCTACCAGTTTCTCTGCAAGATAGACGTTATCTCTACCACTATATTGTTCGTCAGATTCCAAAGGTTAGGATCGTTTACCATTTTGCTCACAATTCAGTCTGCATTGAAGTCCTGTCCAAAAGCAGCCGCCGCTGAGCTTCGTTCCATGTTGAACCTCGGGCAATCGAGGACATCCTGTTCCAGCGTTTCCTCTCTCTCACTACACACGAGACAGAACGGTGACAGCGCGTGGCCAAACCGATGCAAATAATGTTCAAAGTAACCGTGACCTGACAGGAACTGTGCCAAGTGGAAGTTCACTTCGTCAATTTCACCACCTGCATAGTGCGTCTCTGTTGATAGCACTCGATGTCTTCTCCCAGGGTGATGCAAATCGGAATCATTCCAGTGCTCCGACGGTATTGTTCTGTATGCACTTGCTACTCTTATGGCCATAAGCCGAAACGTGCTGTTGCGCTTAATTTGCAGTGCTGCACCCCAGGCCGGACCTCTGTATCTCAGTATCGACGATTATACGCTAGCCAGAAGACGTCTCCTACTGCTTCCCGGCCATGAGCGTTCGGCATGATCCTTGTAAGTGCGTCGGTCGCCTTTGCCGTCTTTTCATATGCATAGACGACGTGTCTGTTGAAGTTTAGCCAATGGTCTATTAACAACACACCTGCTAAGCGAACGCTGTCATGCTATGACATGTCCCCGACGGGAATCTCAGCGTGTTGAATCGCTTCGCGATTGCTGACTGGTAGCACCTCCGTTGTGTGGTGGGCTATCTTCAACTTGACTCCATTCAACCAATTATCAACCATGCCCATTGCTTCCGTGGCTCTTCCACCTCCTCTAGCGTTTCGCTTATTACTGTTAGGACGACGTCATCAGCAAAGCCGACTATCTCGACGCCTATGGATAACCCCGTCGTACACCCCATTCCACAGCGTCGGACCCTTGCTGAACTCCCGCTGCTACTCTTAACTTCTTTCGGTCGGTATCGGTTCCATACACCAACACCCGATGTAGCTCTGTAGAATCCGGCACAGATAGTCAGAAACCCGGGACGGAGTCGACGGAACGATTGGTTCGACGATGAGTGCCAGGAGGTTTTGAAGGAGAAGAATGCAGCGCGGGCGGTCATGCTGCAGCAAGGGATCCGGCAGAACGTGGAACGCTATAAACGGAAACAGCAACAGCAGACCCGCCTCTTTCGGGAGAAAAAACGCCGCCTGGAGGAGACGGAGTGCGATGAGATGGAACAGCTGTGCCGGTCTCAGGAAACGCGTAGGTTCTATCAGAAGCTCAACGCATCCCGCAACGGCTTTGTGCTGCGAGCCGAGATGTGCAGGGATAAGGATGGGAGCATTCTGACAGACGAAAGTGAGGTGATCGAAAGGTGGAAGCAGCACTTCGACGAGCACCTGAATGGCTCTGAGAGCACAGGCAATGAAGGACGGGACAACGGAGGAAATGCCTTCGTCAGTACTGTGGAAGATGGAAACCAACCAGCCCCCATTTTGAGGGAGGTTAAGGATGCCATTCACCAGGTCAAGAACAATAAAGCTGCTGGTAAGGATGGTATCGGAGCTGAACTCATAAAGATGGGTCCGGAAAGGCTGGCCATTTGTCTGTACCGGCTGATAGGCACAATCTGGGAAACAGAACAGCTACCGGAGGAGTGGAAGGAAGGGGTAATCTGCCTCATCTACAAGAAAAGCGACAAGTTAGATTGTGAGAACTTTCGAGCGATCACCATTCTAAATGCGGCCTACAAAGTATTATCCCAGATCATCTTCCGTCGTCTGTCACCCGTAGTAAACGAATTCGTGGGAAGTTATCAAGCCGGCTTCGTTGAGGCCGATCGACAACGGACCAGATCCTCCAAAAATATCGTGAATACCAGGTCCCAACGCATCACCTTTTCATCGATTTCAAGGTGGCATACGACAGTATCGACCGCGTAGAGCTATGGAAAATCATGGACGAGAACAGCTTTCCTGGGAAGCTCACGAGACTGATAAGAGCGACGATGGAAGGTGTGCAAAATTGTGTGAAGGTTTCAGGCGAACACTCCAGTTCGTTTGGATCCTACCGGGGACTACGACGAGGTGATGGACTTTCGTGCCTGTTGTTCAATATTGCGCTAGAAGGTGTTATGCGGAGAGCCGGGCTTAACAGCCGGGGTACGATTTTTACGAGATCCAGTCAATTTGTTTGCTTCGCGGATGATATGGACATCGTCGGCCAAACATTTGAAAAGGTGGCAGACCTGTACACCCGCCTGAAACGCGAGGCAGCAAAAGTTGGACTGGTGGTGAATGCGGCCAAGACAAAGTACATGCTAGCTGGTGGGGCCGAGCGCGACAGTGCTCGCCTAGGTAGCAGTGTTACGATAGACGGGGATACGTTCGAGGTGGTCGACGAGTTCGTCTACCTTGGATCCTTGCTGACGGCTGACAATAACGTTAGCCGTGAAATACGGAGGCGCATCATCAGTGGAAGTCGGGCCTACTATGGCCTCCAGAAGAAGCTGCGATCAAAAAAGATTCACGCCCCACCAAATGTACCATGTACAAAACGCTCAGAAGGCCGGTAGTCCTCTACGGGCATGAAACGTGGACGATGCTCGAGGAGGACCTGCAAACACTCGGAGTCTTCGAACGTCGGGTGCTTAGGACGATCTTCGGCGGTGTGCAGGAGAACGGTGTGTGGCGGCGAAGGATGAACCACGAGCTCGCCCAACTCTACGGCGAACCCAGTATCCAGAAGGTGGCCAAAGCTGGAAGGATACGATGGGCAGGGCATGTTGCAAGAATGCCGGACAGCAACCCTGCAAAGATGGCATTCGCTTCGGATCCGGTTGGTACAAGAAGGCGTGGAGCGCAGCGAGCTAGGTGGGCAGATCAAGTGCGTATCGATTTGGCGAGCGTTGGGCAGAACCGAGGATGGAGAGATGCGGCCACGAACCGAGTATTGTGGCGTGAAATTGTTGATTCAGTGTTATCTGTGTAGATGTTAACTAAATAGGGGAACTTACGTATTCTCGGCAGTCTAAGCAGCTGGACTTTTAAAAAGGCAATTATACACAACAATTAAGCACAAGTATTAGCAGGAGACACCTGAAACACACTTGAGCACTCTTTATTCATTGGATACTATACAAAAAACTCCATTTTGTTCTCTAAATCATCTGTTTTTCCTCGCCAAAGTCACGAGGCACTTGTTCTTTTATCGGCAATGCTATTTCTATTGTCGGCAACTAAAATGTTATCTTCGGCAATCCAAAACTGTGTAAAAATGAGCTTATGTATTGATTACTTTTTGCATGTGTTGACAATGACTGAAATTGAACGTCACACATTATGTTGTTGGGAAAAATCGCAGTTCGGACTGTAATTGAACACTCCTTGGTAGCAGGTCCTTTGACACAGCTTCAAAGCTAGAAAATTGTTTTATTTGCATGTTAGATTAGGTTTAATTCACATATTTTTAAGTTCTGTACTTACATTTTGGTGTTCTTTTTACTTTTTAGGTTACAATTTTGTCCTCACTGTGTTCCCTTATTATTTTAACCTGTGTACGTAATTTTACATTAGAGTAGCAAATTTTAGCCATAATATTTATTAATTACCTTCAGAATTCAGCTAGTTCAAATATTTGAGTAATAATTTCGTATTTTAGGGAATAGTTTTAGACTTCTCGTATGGGATAATTTAGAAAGAATCATGAAGCAATAATGCCAGACAACACTTCAGATGACAGTTGACGTAGCTGTCAAGAGATCGTTCAGGCGAAAGGGCGTAGTCGGAACTCACTCATTTGAGTGCGAGATCTGCCCTGTGGTTTCGCCAACATCCCCCCGCCCGTGTAGTTCCGATACGCCAAAACGGGCTGGCGATCCTTCGACTTCCGAACTTCGAACTTCCAACAGTGCTAACTTGGTGGCAGGTCGGTTCATCAGTCCACGAGCCGTTTGTACTACCGCTCTTCGTACTTGTCCATCCTTTCCTGGGAGAACTTCCGTAATTCTCCCACGAATCCATCCGTTACGCTTCCCCTCTTCGACAACAATGACCAGATCTCCAGGTTCTAGTGGTCGTACCGGCTGGAACCATTTGGTGCGGCGCGTCAACGTAGGGAGGTACTCCCGTAGCCAACGTGTCCAGAAGGTGTCGACAAGGTAGTTCGCTAGTCTCCAACTGTCTCTCAGTGTCGAGTGCTTCTGCACGAAGTCTCGACTAGGTTGGTTGATGCCTTGTGTTCCGTATAGCAGAAAGTGGTTTGGGGATAAAGCTTCCTGCGTTGCATGGTCCAGCGGAACATAAGTGAGTGGCCTTGAATTGACGACTGACTCGGCTTCCAGCAGCACGGTTTCAAGGACTTCATCATTGGGATGACGTGGATGATCCGCAATCGCCGCCATGGCCACCTTCACGGACCTGACCATGCGCTCCCATGGACCTCCCATATGGGGCGCAAGCGGAGGATTGAAGAGCCACTTCGTAGCCGAGTTCGTAAATGTCGTCGCACAATCCTTGCTGATCGTCCGGAGTTGTTCCTTCAGCAGATTGTTCGCTCCGATGAAGTTGGTTCCGTTGTCTGAGCAAAAGGTAGCAGGTGAACCTCTGCGAGCCACGAATCTCCGGATGGCCTTAACACAGGATTGTGTCGATAAGCTGTGAACGACTTCTAGGTGCACTGCCCTTATAGACAGGCACGTGAAAAGGGCGATCCATCTTTTCACTGTGCTGCGCCCTTGCTTGACAAGAATGGGCCCGAAATAGTCCACTCCGGTGTGGGTAAAGGGCCGGATGAATGGCGTTAGCCTGATTTCAGGAAGTGGTGCCATCATTGGGGCTTGGGGAACTGCTTTCTGCACTCGACAATGTTGACACTGCTTGGCCACCTTTGCAATGACCGAACGGAGCTGCGGAACTTGGAAGCGTTGCCTTACATCGTTAAATACTGTCTCATTGTTTCCATGCAGATAGCGGATGTGGTAGCTTTCAACGAGCAGGATAGTTACTCGATGCTCTTTTGGAAGAAAAATGGGGTATTTGAGATCGGTGGAAACTACTGGCGCCGCGGATATGCGACTGTTCATCCTTAGCACTCCGTCGTCGTCCATCATCGGTGACATCTTGAACAGCGAACTCAATTTTGCTAACTGCTTCGGCTCCTTGCTTGAATGTTCCTTGTTGTACTTGAGAGTCGCGTATTCGTCAGGGTACGCCTCCATTTGCGCCTGCCGCCACAGAAGTGTTTCAGCTGTCTGCATCTCTTCCTGCATCAGCTGGCCTGTCGCTTTCAGTCCTAGGAATCGCTTGGCCGCCCGAACGACGTAGGCGGTGGTGCGCAGCAGTCTCACCCACTTTGAGAATCGTTCCACGGCAACCATTGAAGCTTGACCTTGGTTTCGATGAAGTAGAAACGACGCTCGCATATCTACAGTTGTAGTGAACTTTTCCGCCGAATCTTCTAACCATTTTTCTTCCGGGTCGGATAGGTAGCTTGGACCAGCATACCACCAGTCCTTTGGGTCGAAACTAGGCCCGTCCTTCCACTTCGTTGCTTGATCCGCCACGTTCAGCTTAGATGGAACCTTTCGCCACTCATTAACTGTAGTCGTGCTTAAGATTTCTCCAACTCGGAAACCGACGAACTGATGATACTGCCGGGTCTCCGATCTCAGCCAAGCTAAGACCGTTGAAGAATCCGTCCATAGGTATCGAGCTGATATTGGAATCGTTAGAGCCTTGGTGATAGTGTCCACCAGACGGCTACCGATTAGCGCTGCTTGCAACTCCAGTCGTGGAATTGACAGAGGTTTTAGTGGCGCTACCTTTGTCTTCGCTGCTATCAACGTGCATCGCGGGAGTCCATTGCACGAAGTTCTGAGGTATGCTACGCAAGCGTAGGCGTTCTCACTAGCGTCCACCAGAACATGAAGTTGTGGTTCTTGTGTAGTATCTCCACTGTCGGGAAGAAGGCATCTTGAGACGCTCACTTCGGCTATTGTCGTCAGCAAACCGCTCCACTTACGCCAGTCCTCCAAGATTTCTCCGTCGATCTGCTCGTCCCAGTTTAGGCCAGCCTTCCAGATTCGTTGCATAATCAGCTTTCCGTGCACAACAAAATGCGCTACCAGACCTAACGGATCAAAAACAGACATTATCGTCCGCAGGACTTGGCGCTTCGTCGGCACGATCTTGTTTGTCACGATGTTTCGCACTTCCTCCTTTAGATCCAACTGGAACGTGAAGATGTCTTCCAACGGTTTCCACATCATACCGAGCACTCTCTCTGCGCTTGCTTCCAGGCTCATAGACTTCTGCTCAGTTTCGCGTACTTCTCCAATGCGCTGGAGAAGTTCCGTACTATTCGAAGCGAAGTTCCGAATCTCCATTCCAGCCATAGCGTGAACGTGCTTTACATCCTCTATTAGTTTCGCCGCTTCTTCCAACGTTTCAACACTATCCAGGTAGTCATCAACATAGTGTTTGTCGACTATTGCTTGCGCTGCTTCTGGAAACTGCTCCTTGTATTCCTCGGCATTTTTGTTTTTCAAATATTGCGCAATACATGGTGAGCATGCAGCTCCAAAGGTTGCTACATCCATCACAAATATTTGCGCTTGCGCTTCTGGATGTTCCCGGTAAAGGAATCTTTGCGCCTGCCTGTCCTCTTGTCGTATGCGAAATTGGTGGAACATTTCTTTAATGTCTCCAATAAAAGCAATGCGATTCTGCCGGAAGCGCAGAAGGACGACCGGAAGTGCTGTTAACATGTCCGGTCCTTTCAACATCATGTCGTTGAAGGAAACTCCTTCTGTTCTGGCTGCGGCGTCCCATATCAGACGCACCTTTGCTGGCTTACGTGGGTTCCTTACCACCCCAAGTGGCAAATACCATACCCGACCAGGCATAGAATACTCCAACTCCGCAGCAGTTATTCGATGGGCATATCCTTTAGCAAGGTACTCCTCAATCATCCCTTGGACTTTCTGCCGCAGTTCCTCATCCTTCGCTAGCTTGCGCTCCAATGCTTCCATTCTTCGCACGGCCATATTGTAATTATTTGGGAGCGACGGTTCATCACTTCGCCACAGCAACCCAGTTTCCCATCTACCAGCAACTCTTCTGGTGGTGTTGTGTAGGATGTCCAGCGCTCGTTGATCTTCCTTCGATTGTGGACTTCGCTTGACGCTCACTTCATCGACTGCAAGAAACTGCCTGAACAGATTGGTCATCTCGGCGTCTTCCTCTGGCAGCTCAGCATGAATGTTAACGTATTCTTCAGGACTGCTCCCGCTAGAGCTTTTTCCGAAAAGACACCATCCTAACCGAGTCTTAACCGCCACTAGTTCTCCTGTGTTACTTTCCCGGCTTTTCAGTGCCCTTATCAGCTTCGCGTTATCAACCCCGATGATGAGACGAGGTGAGGCATTGTTGTAGCTACACAGTGGCAGCTTCCTCAAATAAGGATGGTCTGAACAGAGCGCGTCGTAATCCACCGTTTGACTCGGTAACTTCAAGCTGCTCACAGTTCTGGCCTTCAATGGAAATTCATTTTCCATGTTGAGTCCGGAGATGACGATTTGGATGTGCTGGGATTCTTTCTCGGTCCTTGTAATATCTCCCGTCCAACCGAGATGGAGCGGTTCGCCAGGTCCTACAGCGCCCAGCTGATCCGCTACTTCTGCTTCAACCATGGTCGAGGAAGATCCGTCGTCAAGAAATGCGAAAACATCCACGCTTTTTCCATTGAAGTGCAACGTCACAGGAAGATAGCGCAACAGTGCACTAGAAGTTGCTGAATGTAGATGTTGCTGAACAACGTTCTTCTCCAGCGTAGATGACGATGGTACTCCAGACTCCTCCTTCCTAACGTGTAGCAAACCATGATGACGCATTCGACAGTCTCCTACTCCACATTCCAGTTTTGATCGGCAGGGCCAAGATCGATGAGGTATTAAGCATATCCTACACAATCCTTTCTGCCGTAGCACCTTCCATCGTTCGTCCACATTCAATCGCCGGAATGCCATACAGTCGACGATTCGATGGCCCGTTTGACCGCAATGGATACAGGGTTTTGCCGGTATACTCTCAGGGGTAGACGTCGCAGCCGCCGTTGATGACAATTGATGAACAAAAAGTTTCTCCTTCGTGGGTCTCTCTCGCTTTCCCTTTTCTTGTTTCTTGATCGTTTGCAGTCCCAAATCAGCAAAAAGAGTGACGTCACTGGCCATCGCAACAAGGTCTTTCATAAAATCGTTAAACGTGGCCAGGTTGACTGGGTTGTAGTTGCGCTTGAAGCAGGCCCACTGGAGTTTTAGATTCGGTGGAAGCCTATCCACCAATTCCTGCAGAAGCATAGGGTTGCTAATATGCTGATATTGTTGTGCCAGGATCATGTGTTCTACCATGTTTCCTACGCCCATTCCAAACTGGATCAGAGTTTTGAGGTCGTCGCCCCGAGGGGAGGAAATCTCTCTCATCTGCTTCAAAAGCGCATGGATAACTACCTCTGGTCTTCCATATAGTCGCTCGAGAGTCTCCAATACAACAGGAACTGACTCCGGAATCAGCAACCGACTTTTTACGCTATCCAGAGCATGTCCACGTAAGCATCGCTGCAAACGCGCAAGGTTTTCGGCATCGTTGTACCCACAGGTTTCGGTCGAGTTGTTGAAGGAACTAAGAAAGAGTGGCCAATCCTTTGGATCTCCCGCAAAAAATGGCAGCTCCTTTCCGATGACTTGTCGAGCAGCCATTTGTTCTGCTGTGGGCCTTGTCACACGTCGCGGTTGAGAATCACTGGCATGGTTCCACTGCACGCGAGCTGACTGATCTGGCACATACTGATGAGTTTGTCCCGTTGGTGGTCCCGATTGATCCGGTCCAGGTGCCGGGAATGCTTGATATCCTGGTTGGGCTCCCAATATCGTCGAACTCGGTAATTGGCATTGTTGATGACCAAACGCCGGTGGATATTCCGTCGAATTCAACGCATGATCTGGGAGGCGGCGTGTCTGCTGATACGAACCTGATGTCCGGAAAAGGTTTGCTGAACCAGGATTCGCGAGCGTTGGATACGACGTGTTCCAGGAACCGGCTGGTGCTGTCTCGGAATTCCTCACAAAATTTTCGTATCCCGGTGGGGGCTGGATCACTGATTGGTTTCGTTCACTAAACACCATACACTGTTCTTGTCCCAACGGTGGTTGAGATTCTTGGGGATTCGACACACTGAACTGCTGATGTCCCGACGCTGGCAAAACAAGTGATGGATTTGATTGACCGCGTTCCAATAAAGACGAAACTACCGACGTTTTTCGACCGATCGTTTGACTGTTCGGTTGTTGACTAATCGATGGATTTGGATTAGTTAACAAGGTTGATTTAAAGGGTGGTAGTAGACCAATCCCCTTTGGACCCGGAGGAGGTTCCCCTGGCAAGATGTTCAAGAGAGTAGAGTGTGGTAGCTGACCCTGAACTGCTCCTATCGTATTGCCTGATTTGGCTAGATAATTTGGTTTTTCTCTAGGCCCTAACTGATTTCCTACGCTTGTTTGTACTACAGGTGCCTGTTTCGGCGTACTAGTTTGAGCAGCCTCGTCTATTGGCTGTAATCTGACGTGTAAAGTACTAATGCTAGTTCTCACCTGGTCTGTAGACAAACCTACGCTTATTGGTGCTCCCACTCGCTCACCGCCGGTGCTCGACGACATGATGCGATCGGTCGCCGTCCGAGCTGCTCCCGCTATCTGCTGCATTCGGCTCGAAAGTTGTTGGTCAATCGGCAGATTTTCCGGAGGAACGGGTTCAGCTCGCGTGATCATTCCTTGGTCGTTGCCGGTTGTCGTGATGGTACGAACTTCCGTAGGGTGGTTGGAATGCAGTTCCCCAGGATTGCCGACGATGCTCATCGCCATGACAGGTGCTGGTACTCGACTGGTTATGCCACTAGAAAACGGAACTGCTAGGGTAGCTTCAGTGCTACCTTCGGGAGCGATAGCTGGATGCTGCAAGGTCCCAGTGGGAATTGTGGAACCAATTTGAGTCGATGTGGTAGCTATTGGACTTTTCACTCCACCGGTCTGACTCGCTGCTCTGGCCCACTTCCTGGTGTTGTCGCGGATCCTTCTAGAGCTTACTCTGCTCGTACTGGTGCTACCATCTTCGTCCTCTTCTTGGAGTTGTTGCTCCAGGATGGCAAACTGTTCCTTCTCGAACTCCAGTTCGACCTGGCGGCGCATTCGCTGAAACTTTTCCGCGTCCTCAAGCTCTCTGAGGCGGATCTGTCTCTCTTTCTCCAGCTGCTGGAGACGTAGTGCTGCTCGGGCCGCATTGCGGCTGCTGTTTGAAGTCCTGCGGGAGCTATGGGAGGATACCGTGACGACTTCGTCACTCTCGATGCACCTCTTGCAGGTGAAACTCCGATCGGGATCGGCAATCGAGTCCCCCACTTCGGCACAGGAATAGTGCAAATACCCGTCACATCGGTCGCACTGAACTAAATTGTCGACGTGGTTCGGCCGATCGCAGAGCATACAATGGCTCTCTGATGGATCCATTCCTGTCCGGATGTTAACCACGTGCGCATGGAATCCACGACAAAATCTTTGAAGATTTTTGTTGGGAAAAATCGCAGTTCGGACTGTAATTGAACACTCCTTGGTAGCAGGTCCTTTGACACAGCTTCAAAGCTAGAAAATTGTTTTATTTGCATGTTAGATTAGGTTTAATTCACATATTTTTAAGTTCTGTACTTACATTTTGGTGTTCTTTTTACTTTTTAGGTTACAATTTTGTCCTCACTGTGTTCCCTTATTATTTTAACCTGTGTACGTAATTTTACATTAGAGTAGCAAATTTTAGCCATAATATTTATTAATTACCTTCAGAATTCAGCTAGTTCAAATATTTGAGTAATAATTTCGTATTTTAGGGAATAGTTTTAGACTTCTCGTATGGGATAATTTAGAAAGAATCATGAAGCAATAATGCCAGACAACACTTCAGATGACAGTTGACGTAGCTGTCAAGAGATCGTTCAGGCGAAAGGGCGTAGTCGGAACTCACTCATTTGAGTGCGAGATCTGCCCTGTGGTTTCGCCAACAATGTTCTACTGGTTGAAAGGGCCAATGCAGAAAAATACAAACTACACTGAAAAGAGCGTTGCAGCTATAAATACAGTAACAGAGAATCAAATTGAATGCACAACGCCACTTAATTTGTGCAGACTAAGGCGCCGTTCACACATTACGTAACGCTTTAGTAGGATGAGAAGTAAGCTCAAATGTTGCGGCTCATACATATTTTTTTTTCACACAAAGACCGTTACGGAGGGGGAAGGGGGTCGAAAATTGAACAGTTTAGCGTAACGTCATAAATGGACGCTGCCTAAATTCGTTTTCATTTATTTCACCGAATATTGTTTGTATCAAGTCTCACTGTGGCAGCATTTCGGCTGTGAAAATTGACATGCCATGGTTATAAACTTGCAGCAGGTGCGATTCTAACCAAGAACCAACCAAACAAACAAGAACATGCAGCATGATGTCATTGTCAATTGATTCATAATTATTGTGCTCTGCAAGGAAAATCGACTGAACGGGTAAATTGGATTTCAGAATTGCGTTTGAATTGCGCGTAATATTGTCTGCGCGTTACTGCCACAACTGAATGTTGATTTAAATGAGCGCCGGAATATTATCCCTTTTATTCGCTCCTGATCCACACCATCCGTCCGCATTCAAACAACACGCATGACTTTTGTCATCACGAAAGGAAGAAATCACAAAAGAGAAAAGGATGGACACACCGTCCTCTGGTTAGTGCCGACGACTGTAACTCATTACTTGCTACACACTGGTTTCCTCTCCTGAACTGAAAACAACGGCACCAGTGCCTGTCAAAGTTTACAGGTACTGTCGTCGAGAGTGACATTGGGCCAAATTATAATCTGAAATATAGCAAGCATTGGGAATATTAAAAAAAACTTTAATGTAGTTTGGGCCTGCAACTCGAAGCGAACAGACGTGTTCCAGAGGCTAAGAGTCAGTGCTGTTTTTTTGTGATTTCGTTTCTTCGGGGACAATAGTGCTTTGTTTGAAAGGGAATTATTTCTGCCAAAATGGAGTACGCTCGGAAGAATACCGTCAAGGTTCGCTTTGGAGATCAAGCCAGATCTCCGTCAGATGGAGAAATGGTGACTTTTGTCGCCAGGAGTTTGGGCATCAAGCCAGAGCAAGTGTCCCATCTTTATCACGATCCGTACGAGAAGTGCATTGTGATCAAGTTTGCAAATGAAACATTGATGAAAATGTGCCTCGAGCAGCACGTGGGTGAAAAATCGTTCGGGTACACAAGTGGACAGTTCACCAAGGTTATGGTCACAGACGGGAATGAGGAGATAAAATATGTGAGGCTGTTTTATCTGCCTCCGGAGGTACCGGATCGAGAAGTCGTGGAATTTTTCAAGAAGTTTGGAGTAGTGAAAAAAATTGTGCATGAGAAACGTTCATTAGCATCGGGATTCAATTGTTTCTCCGGTACGCGGGGTATCTACATGGATGTTACGAAGGAGATACCGCCTCAGTCGCGTGTATTATCTTGGGCTGTTTGGGCACATCAGGAGTTAATCATCAATGTTAACTTCCTTTTCCCGATCAGCCTAGATAGCCGCGTAGTGTCGGTAGCGGTTGTTTCAATTGGCTAAGAATTAACACTACGGACTGCCTGTTCCGGTGGTAAAAGTCCACCTAACAGGTGACCCCTAATTCATGTGGCTTTAAGCTTACCGTGCCTAAGAATGAATGGTTGAGGGGGTCTAAATAAAACCTAACCGCAAACGGAGCCTGTGGATTACCAGGGCGCCCTCTACAGTATTATGCCCTTCCTGTGCTACCCGGAGCAATGGTGCAGGTGACCTTGTGTTTCTCCGAGATAATCGGCTGCCCTTCTTCAGTCTCAAGCCTGAGGCTAAATAAGGGTGGGGTTATTAATACGTTGTAACTTAGTTTAAATGTTCACCTCTATGGTTTCGCATTATGCGTATTACACAGTGTGTTCTGTGCTTTTCGCACGGGTAGAAATCAGAATCCAAAAACAAGATTATGACTCATGATATCATGATTCCAGCGTGTTTTCATCTTATGAAAATACACCATGATTTGGACTCATGATATCATGAGTCGGATTGCCGTAACGCAACACATGCGTTAGGTTTTTGTAGCTGATTGCTCGGAATCATGATTCAAATTCCAAAAATGCTGAGTCGCGCATCCGTTTATGATCGAGAAAAATAAAAAAAATTAAAGCAGCATACATTGAGATTCGATCCAAGAACCTTCCGATTGTGAGTCACGTACTCTACCACACAACTGCTTCGTCATCTTAAATTACGTTCGATCGATACGAATGTGATGAAGCAAAGTGCGCCGCTTAGTGTTTTCACATTGGATGTTACGCTTATGAGGAATCATGATTATGACTCCAGGAACCATGATTTGTGATCCTGATATCATGACCTAACCAATTTATGAATTTCATGATTTGTAAATCATGGTGTGGGGATCAGATTTTTATCCGTGCGCCTTTGGCGACTTTTCAGAGATACCGATATGGTTTTTTCGCTGCTGGTCTTTTTCGTTCTGAGATTGCGAAAAGCTTAACCCTGCCTAGTTTGGGTAGTGGCTACGGTTAGGATAGCTTTGTTAGACCAATCTTCAGCATAAAATATCAGCAATGATCAATCTTTGTAGACTCATGCAAATGCTACAGCTCAAATGGCGCTAGTTCAAAAACCTTACTTTTGTGAACTTTTATCTAGGTCCCAGTGAACTTTTATCTGTGGACCCAGTTTTTGCTACTTTCAGAAAAATGAAACGGCAAACTCGCGTGCCATGCCTCGTGCATGCGTGCTCGTAAATAGCGCTATCGTTGCTACACTCATTTCTGAGTTAACAACCAGAGATGTATGTGCTGTCACAATTGATGTTTCTGTTGGTGACCTCAATAGGAAATACGTCTTTCGTTATGAAGTGTATTTACCACATGATAACCCATCCCAATGGATGATTTCAAACGAGTTGTTCACTGCCTATGAAAAGGCCTTCTGTTCCGTGTGGGCAGTGATGCTGATACTCATCACATCATCTGGAGAAGATCAGCTATCAATTTGAGAAGCTCCAGTCTGATAAAGTGCTTAAGTAGTTCAAATCTTGGATTACTTATTTTAGGGAATCGCCCAACCTTCATGGTATCTGCTAGTGAAGAAGTGTTAGACATGATACTCTGCTCGAACAGAATCAGTCACAAGTTGACGAATTGGCATGTATCAGATGATGAATCATTATCTGATCATCGCTACATACACTGGGAATTGGTTGTGACCAAATTCCATGGATTCTCTCCGTCCATTGGAAATCCTAGTATTTCGGATGTTTCCACTTCCGGTGAGTTGGGACACAATTGTCCTTGCTTCGAGTGATCTCATAATTGCTTGCCACTTTGCTTATAGGTAAATTTTCTACACAACTCCCTTCACAGGAGTAGTGGACGTCTGGCTGTTTGTAAAGTATGTCAGATAGTCAGGCTGCTATAAAAGCTCTTGCTTCGGCCAACTCAAGGTCGAAGCTTGTTAGCGCATGTCGAACTCAAATTGAGGAACTGAATTCAGTCAACTCTGTAAACCTTGTATGGGTACCTGGCCATTCTTCCATCGCTGGAAATGAATTGGCTGATGAGCTAACTCGCGATGGAGCATCGCATGACTTCATTGGCCCGGAGCCGGCTATTCCAATTTCGAAGTGCTGGTGCAATATTGGAATAGTTTGGAGTCGTGTCGTCAAACAAAATTGTACATAACTTAGCCATCTCCAAGGGTGGCGAAGTATTTAACAAATCTGTCAAAGCAGAATTGCAGTCTCTTTGTCAGAGCGTTGACAGGTCACTGCCGACTCAACTATCACATGGCAAATATTCAGCGTGTTGTCTCATTTGTGTGTGATAGTTGTGACTCCGATTATGGAACTTCGTATCACCTGATATGCAACTGTCCAGTTTATGCGCAAATGCGTTTCCAATTATTTGGTAAACATTTATTAAGTGAAACTGAATTCAGAAGCCTGAATCATCAGGACATTCTGTTATTCTTAACCCGCTGTGGTAATGAGCTATAGGCTCTCTTTACGCTCATGCGTTTTGCAGTGCCCTTTTTAGGGCGCTGTTCGAACCCATTGTGGTATGGAGCTACATGCTCTCATTTCGCTTATGCGATCTTCCCTCTTCAAGGGACCCCACTCCTATTTCCTCCCATCTTTCCCTTCCCTTTCCTCTCCCATCGGGTAGATGATGAAATAGGCTCAAATATGGCGATGGCACAAATCTCCCAAATGGCGGGGAACGTGCCTTTGGAGCCGGCCTTCTGATACCTGGATGTTACGAAGGAGATACCGCCTCAGGTGTACATCTGTAACTACAGGAGTCGCGTGTATTACTCCGGAATGCAGGAGAAGTGTTTTATCTGTAGGGCAACGGATCATCTGAAGCCGGATTGTCCCCGCCGTATGGGTTCTGAAACGAGTAAGAATCTGTGCCCCAGGGAGCGTGTTCGTGAGAAAGAAGAGTCGTTGAAACTCAATTTCACGAATCTCAACACTCTGGTGAAGGGAAGTAAGGACGACAAATCAGACAGCCACAATATCGGCCCGTGTGGCGGAGACCTGGAAATGCAGGAGGGTTTTCGTAACGGTGACTCAACAGACAAAGCGGTGTCAGGCGTAGGTAGTGATGATGGTCACACGACCGATGCATCCAATGGTGACAGCGGCTGGGTGAATGTATCGAAAGCAGCGAAGCATGGAGTGGCAGTGAACATTGGTTCATCCAATTTGGTCACTCACAGTGGTCAGCAGCTTCAAGCAACAACAAGTAAGTCAGCAGATGTATCGGTGAGTAACGTGTTCACTGGTTTGCTGGACGATGCGGATGGAAGCGAGATCTCTGATCTAGATCCGAAAAAGCGAAAGTTAAGTTCAAAATTGAGTCAAAACTTGAATGAGTAAATATTCGATGAAAATTGCCACCGTTAATTTGAACGGGGTTGTTTGTTCAGCTAAGCAAGCATTGATCCGTGATTTTGTAAATTTCAATGACCTAGACATTGTATTTTTTCAAGAGATGAACATAACATCGTCATCGTTTTTACCGAATCATGAAGTCGTTTTGAGTTACAACCATATAAATCGATCAACAGCAGTAGCTATACGTAAAAACTTTGCGTTTACAGACTTGCTAGTAGACCCAACTGGAAGAATTATATCATTTATGCTAAAAGGAATCAAGTTCATCAACATATACGCACAATCAGGATCACAGTACAAGAAAGAAAGGAATGAGTTTTTTACTGAGAGTTTAGCATTGCATTTAAATTCGAATTTCGATGGTTTAGTGATTGGAGGAGATTTTAACTGTGTTTTGTACGAGGAAGATAGTAAAGGATCTAATAACTTCTGTCAGGGTTTGCAACATTTAGTTGACCAGTTGAAACTTAAAGACGTGGCTAAATCATCCTTAAAAAAGACTAGTTTTACTTTTTTCAGGGGAAAAAGTGCATCTCGATTGGATAGATTCTATTGTTCTAAGGAAATTTTAAATAGCGCGTTGAGTGTTGAAACAGTACCCCTTGCGTTTTCAGATCATCACTCCGTAATAATGAAAATCGAAATCAATGAACTTCCCAAATCAGGACAGACAAAACCTGCTTATTGGAAGCTTAATTCGGCTATACTTAAAAATGAACAGTTGATCATCGATTACAGGTCTGAATTGAACCATTGCAAGCAAAGAGCTAAATATCAAACCGATTTTAACGCGTGGTGGAATGTGGATTTCAAATGCACCACCAAACAATTTTTCAAAAGCTTCACAATTAACCGTAACCTTGCCATTATGAATGAAAAGAGCATGCTTTATCGAGCGTTACAAGAATTTTCAACTCGGCTCAATGGAGGGGAAGATGTATTTTTTGAAATTAACTTTATCAAAAAAAGATTAGTAGAAATAGAGAAGCAAAAACTGTTGGAATTTTCCAATATTTTTCAGCCGAACTCATTGATTGAAGAAGAGAAAATGGGAATTTTTCAAATAGCACAACATAACGAAAAAAAGCAAACAACGTCAAAGCTAAAAATCAACGGGGAAATAACAACAGATAGCAGTAGAATCAAAGCTGAATTCATCAAATACTACACCTCTGTGTTCCAGGATAATATTCCATCAGATGTTTCCAATTTTCAATCACTAGACAAGGTATCAAATCAATTGAATAATGAGCAAAAAGAATGTTTAACAAAAGCGATAGAAAACCAAGAGTTGTTAGAAGTCTTAACTAACGCATCAAAAAAAAAGTCGCCCGGACTCGACGGTCTATCGTATGAATTTTATTTGAAAAATTACGATTTAATCAAAGATGATCTTTTAAAGCTATTCAATGATTATCTTCTACGTGGCATCAAACCACCCACAAGCTTTAAGGAAGGTGTCATTACTTTCATACCCAAAACTAGCAATCCAACTGTTCAAGATTTCAGACCCATATCTCTTTTGAATACAGATTACAAGTTATACTCGAAAATTTTAGCCAACCGCATTCAATCAGTCCTACCTTCCCTAATTGGACCATATCAGACAGCATGTCATAAAGAAAAGTCATGTGTTGATAATTTGAAAATTCTGAGAAATTTATTAGCTTCGTCCAACAAAAAAAAATCTTTTAAAATTGCCTTCCTTAGTCTCGATCTTCAAAAGGCTTTCGATCAAGTCGACAGAACTTTTCTATGGGAATTACTTGCCAAATTTGGTTTTCCAGCTGTGTTTATTGACGCGATAAAAAATTTGTATGAAGGAGCCTTTTCTAAACTTCTAGTATCAGGTAAACTTAGCGAATGTATAAAAATAAACCGATCAGTGCGGCAAGGATGCCCACTAAGTATGGCACTTTTCGTTTTATATTTGGAACCCTTAGTTGCAATGCTGGCTGAGGCTATTCCAGGTATTTTAGTTGATAACAGTTTTATCAAAATAGTAGTCTATGCAGATGATATTTGTATTATAATTAAAAATCAACAAGAATTTTTAAAAATATTCGAGGTCGTCAAAATATTTTCGAAAGACGCAAGAATAAGTTTAAAATACGAAAAGTCTTCTTATATGTGTCTGAATGGATTAGAAATCTCGAGCGATAGAATCAAACAAGTCAGTGAATTAAAAATTTTGGGCATTCTTTTCAAGAATTCTTGGGAAGAAACGGTTTCAAGTGTTTATGATAAACAGTTGAAAAGTATCAAAAGGTCCCTGTTTGTAGCGAAATTTAGGAATTTAAATTTGATTCAGAAAGTTTGGATTCTAAATAATTTCATTTTATCTAAGCTGTGGTATGTCGGACAGATCATTCCGGCACCCAACAAGTTTATAGCAGAAGTAACAAAAATAACAGGGAATTTTTTATGGATGGGCCATTTGTTCAAAGTCAATAGATCTCAACTATATCTAGCACATGAAAAAGGAGGATTAGGTTTGATTGATGTTGGAAACAAAATCAAAGCTCTTTTCATTCGTAATGTATTGTACAGTTCAGCTAAAAATGGTTCAGTTCCCTCACAAGATTTTCTATTTAAAAATAGAAATAAACTTAAACTAGGAAGAACCTATAATACATATATAAAAGATGCAGAAAATCTTGTGAGGTTCCCCTTTTTAAATTGTACAAAACAAATTTACTTACATTTAATTGATTCCATGCAAATTCACCCAGTCATAGAGCTTAAGAATACTAACGTAGTATGGCAAAACATTTGGATTAATCTGAATATGAAGTTCATTGATTCTAACCTTAAAACAGTGCTTTATTATTATGTAAATGGAATTGTTCCAACGCGCAGCAAGCTATTTAAAAATAATATTCGTGGAACAGAGGATAACACTTGTAAAGTTTGTGGTAAAGTTGATGATGCAGAACACCGTCTGAAAACATGTAAAACTTCAATAAATGTATGGAATTTCGTTCAGGAAGTAATTAAAAAGAAATTACGCATCCCTGTTGCAGACCCAACAGAATTGCTAGATAAAACAATAAGTAGGAAAAATGAGAAGTTAGGTCTTTGGATTGTTGTAAACGCAATTAGTTATAATTTGAAACATTTCACATCTAGCAATGTAATGGAATTTCAACAGATAATTAACGAAGGATTATATCAAAGAACACAATATTTTGAAGAAGAATTTGGTAATTATGTATCCTTAATTAAATAAGTTGTAATATTGATTGTAAATAAAACTGTATGCTTAGCTTAGCTTAGCTTAGACTGACTACACATATCAATGGTTGCTATTCCGTGATTGACCGAAGTCAGTGAAAATGCACAAAGAATCAACTAGAAGTTCAGCTGGGATAGGCCATAATCTTCTTCAGTGTGCATAATTCAGTGCCTCTATTTATACAAGGTCAATAACGGCGCCGGCCACGTCCTTGCAGTCAGGTGGGATTGAGGGAAGGAATGTTAGTGTGTAACCTTTGCTATTTGGAGACCGTGTTTGCCTCTGCATCTCCACAAAGGTTACTGGGAGGGATGTTTGTTAATGGGGAGGATCGTTGGGTCAAAGGATTCACTTTGATAAGCGATTAGACCATGATAAACAATGATTTGTGAGATATATACATGCTTATACGTAAATATAATTGTTCATATAATTTCTATGTAGAGGAAAATTATGCCGACACTTGAGGTGACGAACCATTCAAAGTTTGTTGAACAAATACCTAAATGTAACATTCCTACAGCTGTCAGTACGAAAGCATGTGTTATTATATTTTACTCATTTGAAAAGAAACAAAAGACTCAATTGGTTGGGACATCATAGAACACTCTTATTCTTATGCCGACACTTACAGTGGCGAACCATCCAAAGTTTGTTGAATAAAGTGGACCTTTCGCAAGTCTACACTTGTAGTGTCGAACCATTCAAAGTTTTTTTAATTACAAAAATAAAGGTATATAAGGGGTGTTCTGAAAAAAAAAAAAAATGTTAAACATAAATAAATCATGAATCAGAGTTTGTGTCGACACTCACAGTGACGAACCATCCATAGTTTGTTGAAACATCATATTTACATCCCACCATTGTAACGATTAAATGTGCAGTCATACATATTTTATAGATTAGAAATAGTAGCATGAAACGAGCTCACCAATTGATCCGTTATCCTTGACTGAGCGGCCACAATCCATTTTCAGCTTCACTCGTTTGCTCGGCTAGCACCCAGAAAAAAAAAAAAAAAAAAAAAAAAAAAAAAAAAAAAAAAAAAAAAAAAAAAAAAAAGGCGCGCGACTCGAAAAAAAAAACACGGACGACAGCTCGGGCTTTCTTGACGCACTGCCCAGGAGCAAGCGTCAAGGTCGTCGAAAGATCAAAAAGAACGAACCGATCGCGGCACTTTTTAACTTACTCCAACCGAACTCCCCGATCACGCCACTTTTTCACTTACGAGACCGACGCGCGACATGTTTGATCCTGCCCTCGTCGCTCGCTCCGGCAAAAGCAAGCGTCAAGGTCGAAAGATCAAACAGAACTAACCGATCGCGGCACTTTTTCACTTACTCCAACCGAACTCCCCGATCACGCCACTTTTTCACTTACTAGACCGACGCGCGACATGTTTGATCCTGCCCTCGTCGCTCGCTCCGGCAAAAGCAAGCATCAAGGTCGAAAGATCAAACAGAACTAACCGATCGCGGCACTTTTTCACTCACTCCAACCGAACTTCCCGATCACGCCACTTTTTCACTTACGAGACCGACGCGCGACATGTTTGATCCTGCCCTCGTCGCTCGCTCCGGCAAAAGCAAGCGTCAAGGTCGAAAGATCAAACAGAACTCTGTAATATTGATTGTAAATAAAACTGTATGTTATAAAAAAAAAAAAAAAAAAAAAAAAAAATGTAGTATTCCTCACGGTATAACAATAAACAAGGCAGGCTCTTTACTGATGTAAACACAAATTTGATTGTAAACATGTGACGTCACCTCTATCGTACTATCCAGCTTCTTAAAACCGCTAATGGCAGCCGCCCCCAGGCTAGCTTTTTGATAGGGATTGGGCGATTTGACGTTTGACTTGGGTCGCTTCTATTGAACGAACCCAAACGAAACGTCATATCGTTTAATCCCTACCAGAAAGCGAGGCTATTTGCGGCAGCCATTAGCGCTCGTAAAAAGCTGGATATACCAGGACCACTAAATCATTCGTTTTCACAAATTTGTTCGAGATGGATAGGAATGACGTCATCAAGTAGCTGTCAATTTTCGGAATATATCACCTTCTCAATATTGTAACCGTGGTAATCCTTGAAATTATCTACAACTACAGTCGAATTTTGTTCTTTGCACTATCTTTAAGTGGGCTACGTTTCAATTGGGCTCCCGTTAGTTGGGCTATAGCCCACCTAAGGGTTCATTCATTTATTTCATAACGCTAAAAATGGCCAATTTCGACACCTACCCACCCCCTCGTAACGATTTTTGTATGAACATTCAAGAAATTTTGTATGAGCCGTAACATCATGAGTACACCCACCCACCCCCTTTAGCGTTATGGAATTTGTGAAGGAGCCCTAAAACGAAGGCAAACGTCATTTTCTGACATAAGACGCAATTTATCAATGTTGATAGCTTCGTTTTTTTTTTTGTTTTATGTTATTTGACAGTCCGAAAATCAGCCCGATTTGTCAAAGTCTTGCACTAAGTGGGCTACAGGTTTAGCGCAACGAACGAAGCTTGACTGTACCATCAAAATATTAGATTCATGGAACTAGTTGTTTATTTTTAATTAATCATGGAAAAATAGCTTGAAAAAGGCCTTTTAAATTGTCACTTTTGAGGCGACACAGATAATCTCGCTTTTAGGAGGACGAATACTATTTGAAATATCACATTCCTGTCCATCATATCATCCATCATATTGGAAAGCTCTAGAAATCTTAAAAGGAACACGGCTCTCTTGATTTGTTTTTATTGCGTATCAATTCTACACGCAGCGAACTAGACTTTAGAAATTCATATATTTTGCCTTAAGAATGATGAAACGATTATTGCAATACGAAAGCTGTATGTATCGTCTTAGCATCACCCCACAGGCGTAGATAGACAAAAGGAGTGCGCATGAGCCTATCGATCACAAGGTTCTTGGTGCGATTCCAAGATGCCGCGAAAACTATTTTTGTTTCGGTTTTATTATGTAAATTTATGAATTTCAATCCGATTTCTTGTAGATAATTTTCATAAGGGGTTCCTATGTTTATCGATAGTTCACTTTCCTGAGTGTAGTTTGTTTGGCCCAATGTCACCCCCTCGAAGGGGTGAGTTTGTGCCAATTTTCATACGTTTCCTATTTAAAGGAAAATAATCAAATTTAAATCATTTGTTCAGCATTTGCAAAGTATTCTCATATTTAGCCGAACATATCATGCAAATTGCGAAAGTTGTTTAAAAATAAATGAGGACTTACGCATTTTTGGCCAAATCTCACCTCCAACGACGGTGCTTGCGCAGTTGTTTTCAAATTTCTTTAAATGCAAAAGGTAAATAATTTCACTGTGAACTGAACTATTCGTTGAATGGCTCGATATGGTTCTTCTTCTTTCTGGCATTACGTCCCCACTGGGACAGAGCCTGCTTCTCAGCTTAGTGTTCTTATGAGCACTTCCACAGCTATTAACTGAGAGCTTACTGTGCCAATGACCATTTTTGCATGCGTATATCGTGTGGCAGGTACGAAGATACTCTATGCCCTGGGAAGTCGAGAAAATTTCCAACCCGAAAAGATCCTCGACCGGTGGGATTCGAACCCACGACCCTCAGCTTGGTCTTGCTGAATAGCTGCGCGTTTACCGCTACGGCTATATGGGCCCCGGCTCGATATGGTTGTGGTCTGTAAAGGTTGCTGTTCTTGAATGCTCTATCACCATGTTATTCCCGAGAGAGTAAATGGTAACATTAAAAAACAAAATCCGGTTGCGATGTTTCACGATTTTTTGTTGGTTTATGATAAGCACTCTCCGAATATTGTTCGATCGGCTTATTCGGATCAAAATCCAAACTTTGCCAGTAAAATTTATTTGCTTTCATATTATTCTCAGTGTATTAAAAAATCAGAATAGACCCTTTGCAAATCAATTCACTTATGACTTGACACATAAATATCATTCTCTGATTCGCGACTACGAAGCTGCTGATGTTTTCTTCGGTTTCCTGTGAGAAAAACAAGGAGAGATGTTTTTTGCTTTTTTTCACGCACACGATGACATCCCCTTACGAGGTTTTCCGTTGGTGCGAGTGCATTGTGGAATCTCTTTTTGCTTCGTAGTCGCAAATTGCCTGTAGATCAACAGGAGTGTTGCCAAAATACTTAACCTATTAAAAGTGGTATATTTTATATGTTTCTCAGTATATTGATGTTAATGCGCTACAATACGCAGATAAGGAAAGTATTGATAGGCTCAATTATTACCAATGCATGCTTTGTAGCCTAATTCCAATAAATTGATTAGTTGTGTTTGACTTTTTGTATGAGTTTAAATTGTGAATAATAAATACACTGCAATTGAATATGGTTCCCTGGCAACCCTGTCCAGTAATAAAAAGTGATTGCCGAGGAAATCAAAGTGCATTAATTTTAATATGTGATTTGAAACATTAAAATTAAGTATTTTCGAGTGCTTTATACACGAATCGAAAGTTCAATAGTGCATATGTGATCGGTGAGTAGCTTTTGTGAAAAAAATGTAATTGGAGCGGAGAATTGGACGGTTTAAAGTGATGAGTTTTCCTTAGGCTGTTCTTGTGTTGTTTTATTCGGCAGCTCACGAATGACGATAATTTCGTAAGCATTTATTTCATTTAATGATTAAATCAATGTTATATAATATTTTTGTGAAAGATGAGATCCACACGGAAGATTAAAGTTCAAGGAATATGTTGAGTACATGGAAGTTAACTCTTGTTCCGTAGATAAATTTAAACAAGGATAATAAGTTAGTGCTGCCGAAAATACCCTCAGGGTGCCGAAGCCATCATTTACCCTAAATGAAAATGAGTCAGAAATCCGCATTCCATGCAGCACTGTGGCAATGGCCTCTGATCTAGCGTTATTGAACGCTTCGATGGCTTCTCGGCCCTCTCCAGGACCGTCGGAATCGCGTCTACCGTCGGCTTTCCCTTCCGGAATCCGTCTGAAAACAGTTGCGTAATGACTCTTACGATGCTACATAATTCAGTGCAGAAAAGTAGGCCGTTTCGTGACATATTGGCGTGATGGAAAAAAAAGCCTATTACGATGATAAATTGCATAAACAAATAAACCTAAATATTTTGTCACATTGAAAATTCCAGTTCATATTGTTGCAATTCCTTTGCCTATCAGCCTACTTTTTATTAACAGAATTGACATAACGGTCTACTTTTCCTACCAAATGAAACAGTGCTGAAAAGTGCTGCGATTTTTTCAGCACTCATCGTAATTATCCAACTTGTTGGATAAATGTACGACTTGTGCTGAAAAAAATCATCATTTTGCAATTTGTTTCACAATAAATCATTATTTATTAAAAATTTACATTTCACTTTCCAAATGAGATTCAAAATTCTCTCTGCGTTAAATAATGCCCCATTTGTATCGATATAAATTCCATTGAATCTGTTCGGTTGACTTATCAAATCAATGCTGACAGCTTCCCATCCCAGTATTACGCACTCTTGTCCATATTTGGCCACTAAAAAGTAGCACTTTGACTGCCCAACGCAGCACGCCATCATCCCCACCGTATTCCCAGAATGTGTATTGTTCAGCAAACGCTGACCTATCATTGCCGGGCTGGCTGGATGGTAGGAATTGGCTTCATTCGCCTTATTAGTGGCCACCGCATCGATCCCGTCCGGTTAGCCGAAGAAATGCCCGTTGTGCGTCATTCATGTGCCCCCGAGAAAGAGAGCTTTCGAGCCAGTGCAAAAAGGAAACTACGGTATGGTTCATAAAAAAAATGCGAAAATGGATTTTATGGTTAGTTTATTAGTAATCGGTTTAATCTGCTTTTTCTGACTCTTAGAGAACCAAACGTTTCGTTTTAGTACACTGACTAGGTTAGTTGAGAAAAAATTGGTGGAAATTGCACTACATGGTTTAGCTACGTTAGAATGAGTTTTATTATGGGTCATACTGTAGCTCATCGGTCCACTACGGGAAGACACATCTCAGCCAAAACAGTCGTCGCAGCGATCCCAAGCAACATGCAATCGTAATTTTTGGTTTCCAGACCGGGGACTGCCGTCTGACCTCCGTTTCCCCGGCTGCTGGTGCCAAACAGTTCGGGCCTTGAATTTGGCCTTATTCCCTTCCTTTCTATCGCTGATTATATGAATAAACTTTTATTTCGCCCCAACTGGAGGTATGTTCTCGTTTTCTAATTTGGTGCCTTCCCGAATGGCACATTGGCAGTAGTTATCTGTTTCTGTCGAAATGACTTCATGCTTTTGTAAGGGTGTCCACTTTTTTCTCAACGATTCGTAACTCAGTTTGTTGAGTTAGGATGGATCAGAATGAGAAGTGATCATTCATAATGGAATTTTTTTTGGAAAAATGTTCCCTGAGGCCAGCAATTTGCTGACTAATTCTTGTTGTTTAGCTATACATACTTAACACGAGACTATTGGATGAGCATATTTCGCAAATTACTTTTAATTAGACTGAAAATACACAATGAACATATTTATCTGTAGGAAGCTCGTGTAGGCATACTCTCTTGCAATAATTTGAAATCACCTTCCAGTGAAAGAGTTTGTTGGTAAAGCTGTTATTTTTATTTTTTTTTGCTCTGTGACTGTGTGAAATTGACAAAAGAAATTCATATGAAATTCTTACGAGAAGCAACATTTATGTAACCCCAGACTTTCGATTCCCCAGACAACCAGAATTCGCATCAAAGTTCACGTAATAACTCGTTTATTCATACAAATTACATCGATCCCGCAAAACACGATGGATAAAATCGTGTTTCCTCGCAAAAAACGCTTTTTTTATGAATTATTTTGTACATTTTGTTTCGTCCCGTACACTCGTACAAAGTAAGTCGAATCAATTCATAGCAGCTGTCAAATCAACATTTGTTATCATAAGTTAAGTCGCATAAGATCACAGGTTAGTTCGGTAGAAAATTTATACACTCGCATTGTATGTTAATATTGATCACATAATATATCTCCTCCACTTTTGTACGTAGAAGGCCTTTTCGCGACATCTTATAAGTGAAATGTTGCACGTGCAAAGCCTGCAGGTGATTTCGTTACACGTACATTTTGGTTGTCTGGATCATAAAGCAAGTATGTACCAGGAAAAGTTCTGAAGGAGTAATTTATCATTGGAAGAATATCTTCATAAGTAGTTCCTAGACAGACATACGGAAAATTTTCTGCACTAATCTTTAGTGGAATCCAATGAATCTAATTTTAGTGGATCCAATGAAAGTCAAAATGCATTCGAAAGAAATTCCTGAAAAAACCAACAGGATTTCCTAGTGACTTGAATCGGTCATATAACTACTTGATAAATTGTTGTATAGGTAATACAAAAGGGAGAATTAGGCGAAAACAATTATACTCATCATCGTAGCAATCGCAAGATAAAATAACGAACAAAAAACAGTAAATGCTAATTGACAACTTCCCCCAGGGCACCTGGAACCTACTATAGAGTGGTCAGTGCATCTAATGGTTCTGAATTTGCTGCTGGAAGCATCATTTTTAAGGTTGGTGTCCGCTTGGATATAGCTCCATATAATATTTATATGATTGGTAACACTAACATGATTGACCATATTTTCCGGAACCAGTTTTAAGGAAATGGTCATATTTCTGAAGATGTTCAACGAATCTTAATGCGTCCGCCGGCGTCCAACTTCTTATTAGTTCTAGTTTCTAGGAAAATTGCAAACATCTATCTAACTTTACACCGCACAAAAATACAAGCGACAGAAAAAATGCCATTTGGACATGACCTCGGAAAATCCGGAATATCTCCGGTCTCCGGTTGCCAATATGCTTGGCCAAGCAAATTCCTGAAACTAGACCAAATTTGCCGCCGACTGCTTCCGGATGCATCCAATTTCATCATTTTTTCATAAAGTTAAAAGCATTTGAATTTAGGCAAAATTTTGCCTATCTCAATCATTTTGCCTATCCCCTGTATCACTATGAATAATTTTAGAGGTTTTATATGATCTTGTTAACTATAGAACTTTACCCATAACGCGGGTAGATCACCTTTTCGTGGTGCGTTATGGGGTAAAGATCTACCAGTGAACCCTAGTCCTGACTGCTTCAAACGAAGAGAACAGGATGTTATAGTAATCAAAGGAACACTTTCAGTCCTTGTTACATTTTAAACCTTGTTGAAAGTGACAAGTCTCGGTTTTCCCAGTTGCCGAGAATGATCTTGAGACAAGGAAAAAAATGAGTCGAATTCAACAATTTGTTTTCTAATCTTTTATTTATTTCGTTCTCTAGTTTGAAGAAGTAAGGATTAGGATTCTGATGCATGGACAATATCGGTGTAATTTCTTGGCTTTATCGAGGGATCCGATTTTGCCTGATAAAGGGGCGCGCCTGTGGAGAGTGCATGCTCCACACTCTTCGAAGGGTAGGAACCTTTCAGTTAGAATCCTTTCCTGTGATCAAGTTAGGAATTACAACTGTAATAAAACCGAATGTTTTATCACTTCTCGATAGTGAGCAAGTAAAACGACATGCACTACACAAAGGACACGGGATATACTACAATAGATCAAATATTGGTCGCAGTGGTTTATGTTCCGAACAGAAAAAAAAACTATAGAACTTAGTGACATTTGAACACACGTAGACTAGCATACGCTCATCATACACAGTTTGTTTATGTTTTCCTCAAAGAAACTTGCACACGCTTTCCAGACTCATCAAAATGCATATGGAAATATCGCCCAATTTGAAAAACTTACACTCGGTTTCTGGGTGTTTTCCGAGACTGAGTGCATATTGTTTTCCTCTAAGGTTCACAACTACATCTACACTAGGGCACCCATACCATTGGGCGTGATAACCACTATTCATGATAAGAGGCCGTCCATAAACCACGTGATTTTTTAGAAGGGGTGTGTCAGCCAAATAAATACAAAAAAAGTCACGCATAGGAAGGAGCTAAGAACGTCAACTACCTGGTTTTCTCGGATTCAAGAAAGTTTTTTTTTCTATCTTTATTAACGAGATTTTTAACCCTGGGCTAGTTCATCTCGGGACCAACGGCTTTACTTCCCTTCCGAAGGAAGTCGTCACTATAACTCTTACGTTATAAATGACTATATCGGGGATAGGATTCGATCCCAGGTCCTTGGCGTGAGAGGCGTGTGTTCTAACCCCTACACCAGGTCCGTCCCCTGATTCAAGAAAGTGTTGTTTTCTCAAATATTTGTTTTGTTTTTTTTTTTTTTTGATTGAATATTTATGAGCTGACAACCCCCAACTGTCCATTTTATCCAAATTCTGCAATAAACCCTATCAACACATAGTTCATTGATAAATAGTCTTTGTTCAGACAGATCGGACTAGATGATATTTTGATATTCTATAGATACGTTAAGAACTCCATCTGTCATTTATATATAATCTAATACATATGTTTCATTCTTACAGCAAATAATGCGAATGCTTAGGATACAATTTTTTGAACCTATTGAAAATTGAAAAATTCAGTCTGTCAGTCGACCAAATGATTTTGAAATGTTGAATGTTGAATGTTCCTCAACAATTTTTTTGGTTTGTCAAAAGTCCTTGGCATTCACAAATAATGTATGCAACAAGTTGCAAAATGATATTTTTTTCAGTTTGAGTTGTACATTTATCCAACGAGGCTCGCCGAGTTGAATAAATACAACGAGTGCTGAAAAAATCGAGTTTTGCAACGACTTGCATACAACATTTTTTGCTATTTCGAAAAATGCCGTTTTAGCTGCATAAACTCTAAACGCACAAACTAACATTTCAAGAGAACCCACATGGGCATACAGCCATGCGTGAAACTACACATTTAGTATTTTTCAATCACGTGATACAGTAACTGTGATACAGTAACACCCATGAATGTCACCAATTTTCTCGCTCTCATCGGTATCATGCAGTTCTATATTCCCTATTTGAGGAAAGAACAAGTAAGATAGCACATACACTGCCCATAACTGCAAATCAGTCACATTCGACATTTTTGACAAAATGGAGTTAATACCATGGAGAGTCATCAAATGATAAATGCTTTCGATCAGCTTACTGAAATCTGTGAGATTGTTCTAGAAAATTCGAAAAAAATACCAAGTTGTTTTGTCACATTGATAATTATAACCGCATAACAGTCACATTGAGATTATAAATGAGGCTCGTAATGTGATAGCAATGAAACTTCTCTCAGAATTATTTTCTGACAATTCATCTAGTATGCAATATAAGTTGTACAAAATATCAGCCTCAAATAAGCATTTTTGAGTTCCGGGTAATTTTTAGAAATTTTAGTTTCCTCCCATACTGCCATAAAATGCACACTTAGTATTCAATTTACTCAATGCCTACTTTTGTCGAATGTTACAAATATGCAGTTATGGGCAGTACAGTAGCTGACTATAAATGCATGACGATCCGATCCCACATCAGAATCGTAAGCCTGTGTCGGAACCGGATCGCACAACGGATATAGACTCGAGTGAAGTGACACGCCGTGTAAACCAAATGGAAAGTTACTTCACTCGAGTCGACACCGACAATTCTCACCACACGCCAGTCGTAGAATAAACCCAAGAATCAGATGCAATTGTGCTTATTCTGTGCGCCATGAAAGGCTAGACGAGTCGGTGAGGTGTCGACTCGCTCCCATCAGATTAGCAATGGCGTAGGAACAGAATCTTCCAGGCCCCCCCCAGAATTTTTGATGACAATAAAAAAAAATAACAATTTTACATGGAGCAGAATCTTCTGAATCAATTTACATAACTCTTGTTATTGATAAAAATCTCTTCAGTAGTTACGTTATTTTATGTTAGAGAGAAAATCTCGCTTGAGTTACACAGCATCAGCGTGGCGGTTCTGATTTCGTTGAATCGCGCGACAACCTTAAGCTTAACCGTCCGGCTGTCGTTCAATTGACTGCTGTTAGAACTAGCTTCTCGTTGTATGCGATAAGCGCAATTTTTCGACAACTCAGTTGCAAAAAAAAAATACCTTGGTGTAAAAAAGCGTCAATATCCTGGAAATTTGATTTCTAATATTTCTTTTTTTTTCTTAATAACACTGTGGAACACGTTTTTGCCTCAAGCATCTAAATACCACTATTTACTTAATTAAGGGTTGCCGAATCCATTGCCGTTTTCAAAAATATCACAGTGCGTCTAGTTTTTGAGATATTGGCTGTTGAAAATGCAAAATTTGACTATTTCAGCCAACTTGCATGCAAGTTAAGTATGCAAGTATGGCAATTTATTTGAATAATTTGCCACTGAATTCAAACTTTATTTAACTTATCAGCAAAGTTCATAATACTATCCATGTTCAGAAGTTTGTTTTTGGTGTTTTAGAAAAGTATTATATTTTTTCATATTAGAGAAACAAAAAAAATTGTATGGAGACTGCCAGCATGTAGAAAAAATCGATTAATAAAAATTTTATCATACAATTTCAAACAAATTATGTGTAAAATGAAAGTTGAAATCCTATTTTGCATGCTTGCTGGATTGGAGCAAAAAAAAAGTTTGATAAATCATACTTTAAATCTCATGTAAACATCAATTTAACCAGTGTTTTATACAACTTTGGTGACCTGTAGCTAAAAATGGTGACGTGCAGGAACATTTCTGAGAACGGCAAAAGATTCAGCGGCCCCAAATCTACTAGAGACAGATCATTTAATCCTTGAGACACGCAAAAATGTAATTTTTGTTACGCTGTGTAATCCAAATAATTCTGTTTCAGTATAAAGCAAGTGAATATGCACTGTTTTTGGTTTTTTTAGGATACCCTGTTCGAGGTGTCCGGTGATTTCTTTTATCCTCATAAATTTCGGCATAGCCAAGTTTTCTTCAGATAAATGAAAGAAATTTAACCTGGTGTGAAATGTAACAAAATCGACTATATTGTTTTATTCCAGCAATAAATTCTCTCTTTGATTTTGATTTATTTTTTTAAGTATTCTCGCATGAATAAATTTATTGCTTTAACAATATTTTTTCAAGAAATCTTATAATTTCTAGCAAATATTTAAAAAAAACTCTTAGATGTTCTTTATACAATTTTAGTGGCTTCAGAAATTTTGCAAATATCTTGGAAATTAGTCAAATAATATTGTGGGACTTGTTCATCCTTTCAAAACAAGTCTTCCTATTGGACATCCATTCCTGCCCTGTCCATGTCTACTTTTACTTTTACCTAAAATATGTTACCCAATCTTTCAAAAGTTCAGTTTTCCCTCACAATTTCTCCAAAAAATAATTGATTCTGTCAAATCTAATACTGAGGTATTTCGCTGAAAATTCTACTAGAAATTCTTCTGCGAATTTCTGTAGTTTTCACAAAATTGTTATTACAATTTTTTTCGCGAAGTTCATCAAAATCCTTAAGAAATGTTTCCAAAATCTGTCACAAATTACGTCAAAAATTCTTCTATGTTTTTTTTTCTTGAAATGTTGATTCAAATCCCCAGATTGGAAAAAAAACATTGATTTTAAAAATGTCTCTTGCCTTCGAATCTTCAGGGGAAATTTGTTGAAAAACCCTAGACAAACTTAAGCTTTCGAAACTAGCATAGCAGTAAAAGAATTTGTAGAGAAACATGTAGCAAAATAACTGAGAATGGGGAAAGCATGTTTTAAGATATTCATGAAGAAATTTGTATTGATCTTCCTTAACACACTTCTCTAAAAATAATGTATTTGATAGTGTGTCAGAGTCCATTTTTTGTTCCGCCCTCGAACTTCTAGATGTTTTCTGGCAGAATTCTAGAAAATCAGAAGTCAAGAAAGAATAGATTTCAAGGATAATATCTAATGAAGATCCGAAGGAACTTCTTGATAAGTTTTGTGTTTTATTTGTAAATTCATTAGAAAGGTTTAAATTATCATGTAATTGCACCTCTAGAGAAAAGATTATAAATTATCTCTCAATGTATCATTGCCCATCTACTGTTGCACCAGCTTCAATATTTTGTTTTTATCCTTACTTAACATGATGCTTTGAGAAACTTCGTACAGAAATCTTTCCATACTCCAAAAAACAACATTTTGAAGAATCTTAAAACGGTAAATTGTAAGCGTTTTGAAAAAATACAAAATTCTTATACACATACGTATACGTTCCTGATTTCTGAGAGTCGATCAGGAATTCCTCAACAAATTTTCAAAGTAATGTTAAAGTTTCCCCTAAGATTTAAATTCATTAAATTCTTACATTATGAATTTTACCACATTACACCTTTGGTAATGTTTTAAAAATATACGAGCAATATTTCGCGTTAAACTTTTACAGTACTACTTTCAATAAAAAGTCCATCTGTTTCAACACCAATCATTTTCTATTAAAAAAGACTAAGAAAAAATAACAAGATTGTTTGTAGTAAATTCGACAAGGACCACCTAAGCTTTTCTGTGAGGTTACATTGTCAACAAGTTTCAGAATTCTTAAATTCTTGCATTTTACGGCAGGAATAAGGTATTTTTTCCGAATTATATTTAAGCTGCAATTATTAAAAAATACCAACAAAGTTTTTCCAAACCTTTTTTTTTTTTGTAAGTGTTTCCTTAGGAATCTGAGGAATTTGTATAGCAATCTCTAAAGATATTGATATATTTTTGGAGTAATTTTTGAACCAAAACATTATTTATAACAGAAGCCTGAGATAACAATTCGGAAAAAATGGTGTTATTTCTAAAACCCAAAACATAGTTGTTGTAGAAGTTTTTTGTGAAGTTCAAGAATGAATTGCAAAATCTTAGTAAATCTGATGAAAATTTCTTCAAAAAATTCCCCAAAAAAATCGTTAGTGCAGTTTAACGAAAAAAGTTTTCGGAAAATACTTAGATAAATCTCTGTTATTTTTTTTCGGCAGAATCTTAAGGAAACAATAATATAATTCTGTAAGAATAAATTACGTGCCAATTCTCTGAGTATTTTCACGGAAGAGTTTTTAAAAGAACAGTTGAACGTATTCCGCTAGGAATTTTATAAATTGTTAGAATAATTCAAACATTTCGTTTTTTTGAACAAAAAAATCGAGACAGTTTTTTACGGAATAATGCTCATTGATTTTAGAGAATTCCAAAAAAATAATTATCTGTGAAAAAAAGCAGACAGATCTGCGGAAAACTTCTTTAAGAAATCATGATTAACATTTTTCCAATTGAATTATTTATAATTGCTAATGGAATTCTTGCGGAATATTACGAGGAATCCTTAGAGTAACACGTGGAAGAATTTATGCAGGAAGTCTGGAAAATGTTTGCTAAGATTTTTTCAAACAATCCTGTAGAGGAGATTTTGGAAGTTTATAAAAGCAAAATTATAAAAACTGTAGACGAATCTTTGAAAAATTCGTGGAATGAATCCTTGATTTGTACTATTTTTTGGGAGAAATCTTCAGTCATTCCTGAAAATCCTTAACAAGTTGCTAATGAACAACTGCAGGATATTTTAAACTAACAATTGGTATTTATACGTAATAAGTGCGTAGAGAACCATACAGGAGAAATTATTAACATAATTTCTAAAACATACTCTGGCGGAATTCCCAATGAGTTTTTTAAACAATTCGAAAGAGTTTCTTCGTGAAATATTTTAGTGAGATTAGAAAGTCTCAGAACGCTTTTCCGTGGGAATCCCAGGACAAACTCAATGAAAACTGGTTAAGGAGTTCTTGAAGAAAGCGCTGAAGAGTACGAAAATAATTCATGAAGAAATTTCTGTAGGAATTCTCTGAGGAATCTCTTCAAAGGACATGGTTAAACACCTGAAAAACGTGGAAGAATCACAAAGGACATTCCTTGTGATATTTTTTTTGCTAGAATTAAAGGGATTTTGACCGGATTACAAAAAGAATAAATGTTTTCCGTAGCGAAAATTGAAATTTACAAACATCACCCATGTGCCACGTAATGAGACAAAATAACAAATAAAAAAAATCAATAGAAATCTGTTAAAACTAAGAAATTTGTGAGAACCATCATTATTGGGACCGGCATTACTTCTGTAAAAGAATTATTTGCTAGGCCCCCCTAGGCCCCCTCCAGAAAAAAATTCTAGTTACGCCAATGCAGATTAGTCGTCTCACGTCAATCGAGGTGAGAACGACTCATCTCGACTCACACACATATGACATGAAGAGAATGGGTTATTCGGTTGACGCCTACAAAAACAGTACTGAAAAGTGTTAATTTTCAGCATAGAAAAGAGTCATTTTCGAATGTTTTTCGAGGCTCATAAGCCTAGAAATTTGTTCATTGTCTGAAAGAGCAGATAATTTTTGACTAAAATGTTTGAAAAAATATTGATTTGGTAATTTTTTCATGGTATGAGGCGAAATAAAAAATGTGCACTGTAAAAATGATTGTTTTATTTTTTTTTTTTTTTTAACGAAACACAACTTGAACATTCAACATTGTGATATTTTGATATGTAATTATCAAGAAAATATGGAACAAAAGGTTAGAAGTTAAAAAATAACAAAATAACGAATATAAAGCAATCAGTACGTGAAATGCATTTATATCGATTTAAGATAATGGCACGCTCAATCATTTAAGCTTTGTAGTAATTTCTGAAGATTTGCGGCATGATTCTATATCCGTTAACTTATTTATCTCAAAAATGATTAATTTTATACGCCAAGAAAAGCACTTAAATTTGAACAAAATTTATTTCATGTCCGATGGAGCTGCATTATAATATAAAAATAGAAAGAACTTTTCTAGTCTTTGTCATTTTAAGAAAAACTATGATATAGATGTTGAATGGCAACGATGCGATGCAATAGGGGGAACAATAAAACGCATGGCTACAAGTACCAGTCTAGCTAAAGAACGTGAACATCCCATCAAAAATGCCAAGGAATTATTTGATTGGGCTCAAAAGCGAAAGGAGGAGCAACTAACACAAATTTTCTTTTCTTATGCAACTACAACAGAGTATGAACATATCAAGGAGCAGCTTAATGAACAATATTCGAAAGCAATAACTATTCAGGGAACACAAAAGTATCATTCATTTATTCCAGTTTCCGTAGATAAAATAGAAGTTAGGCAACTTTCAAACTATAATGATAGTAAAAAAAATGTAAAAATTATGAAAAACTTAAGAAATCTGTATCAAAATAGGACGCTCCATCCTTGTATAAGAACACGAAATAAAATGCTTTCAGAAAAAAAAATCTTTATTTTATCAACTCGAAAAACATCCGAAAACAATCAAGAGTTGTGAATTTTCAGTTAATTTAATTTTAAAATCGCCGTATCCCGGAAACGGTAGCAATTAGCAAAATTTTCTCTTCTACCTTTTTTGTTGCAAATTTTGCGTACTTTCATAAAATCAGCTCGAAAAGCATTGAAAAGGTCAACCTTTTTTAAAAAATAACTTTTTTGTCCATGATTTCTCCATCTTGACCCACTGTGCAAAAGACTCCATTTTTGTCTACTTTAAAGAAATAAAAAAAAATCAGAAAAACGATTTTTGAGAAAATGGATTTTTAAGTTTTATTTCCGAAATAAAAAAAATTACCGGGTACCCCCGTTGGTTTGACCACATTTAATCTGAACACTTTTTAATTTGTACCCCGCTAATTTGCACATCGTTCAGATTAAAAATGGTTCAAACGTCATTTAGCTCATGGAACGGAGTAAAGTGCAATGGAACGCTGTGGAACGGAACGCAGAATCGAAACAAAACAGTGATAGAGGTGGCCAGAAACACTTTTCTAGGGTGACTAGATGTTCAAATTAAAAATGAATCCCTTGGTTTGCATGAGGTATCGTTCAAATTAGCGGGGGTGTACGGTACAACATTTTTTTACAGTGTATATTTTTTCCAGATAGTTTCAACAATAGCCTAAAACTTTGCGGAAGACACCAAACCGATCAGACAAATAGTTTCTGAGTTTTAATTTTTTGAAAATTTTCAAGGCTTTTTTTCTTAGGCCCTTCTCAAAAGTAACGCTAGGGTAAAAATGGCGAACCGATGATGCAAATAGGCATTTTTGGGTATAAAGAAATCATATGCCAAATTTCATCCAAATTAAAAAATACAAAAGTAATACTACTTTCGAATTCAAATGGAAACGGAAATTATGGAGGGGGAAGGTGTCAAAAATCCGCAATAAATAGATGCTGGCTCATTAAGGCAACTATCCCATTTCAATTATCATAAATTCCCGAAAGTCCTCAGAAAAATGCCTGATTTTCCAAAATAAAGCAATGTTTGTAATGGAAAACTGTAGAAGGAATTTGTGAAGGTGGGTCTCAGCTATTATTTCAAGAATTTATCATAATATGATAGAACAAAAATGGTGCGTGGTGAGTCGACAACTAGCGTCTAACACAGCTGTGGTCCTTACAAGTTCCTATCTACCTCACGCTTCCACGGGTCAAACGATGATAAAGACATCCAGCTAAAGGATGCCTACTTAGGTGGTAGTGTAGCTTGGGCACTGTTGTCATTATGACATCAGACGAATTCCATGTCAAATCGGTTAGTCACAGAACTCGACCATCTTCGATTTGCATTAAATGTTGCACATGTTTTTGTTTTCCATAGAAAAATTGATCATTTTGACCCGAGAATAACTTTTGAAAATTGCCTATAAATTTCTGCATGCAACTTATTTGAAAAAATCTAACTCCGAAACTGTTGGTTTTAGAGAAAAATGTTCTATAAAGAAGTTGAAGAGAACCGTTTGGCTTACAAGAAAAAAAATACATACAGGTCGGACTCGATTATCCGGAGTATCGATTTTTATTTCACTCCGAATAATCGAATCCTCCGGATACTCGAATCACTAAGAAAAAAAATTGAAATCTTTGATAAAAGAACTCAAATATTATTAATTTTCGTTGTTTTATTTATATGATGTGGTGTCGTAGCCAGAAATTATTTTTAGGAACAGTAGGGGTCTTTAAATGAAAAAAAAAATTTTTGATAAGCATACACAAAAAAACACTTTTTCAAACCCAAATACGTTCAAAACTGCAAAACCATTCATTTTGTATATTGCAATACCAAATTTTCTCAGATTTATGCATAAAAATGGAAAAACAAGAACATCAAAAACTAAATTCCGGATAATCGAGTCTAAAATTCCGGATAATCGAATCCCGAGTCACCAGATAATCGAATCTCCGGATAATCGAGTTCGACCTGTACTAAAAAAATATTTCATGTTTTTTCATCAAAAAAATCAAAAATAAATGTTAAATTTTAAATTACACAAAAACCCCATTTTTAATATTTTTTAAATTTTCACCATATAATCTTGATAGTAAACAGATGTTTGAGACAAAGTTTCATGATGAAGTAATTTTCAATGAAAAAGTTTTTCAAAGAACAACTTTTGGTCGATTTTAAAAATTTATTTATTTGTCAAAATAAATACGTTTTGATGGTACAGTAAGCATCTTAAAATGATTCTAAGCCATAATGATTATATGAATAATTTCTCTAGAAGTAGCCATTTTCGAATTATATCGAGTTTAATGCAAAAAAATATTATTTAAATATTAAAATCGGCCATTTTCATAAGTTATTCGCGTTTCTCCAACAATACAGCCATTCCATAAAAAACCGATCTAGTGGGTCTCCGAATTCCGTGCAAATTTGCTGTTTTGTTCCTTATCCGTAATAAGGATACACGTATTTTTGGATTTTTTGATTAGGGTGACCATTTCCGAAATAGGGTGACCAGAAAAATCGCGATTTTGCAAAATTTTTATTTAAAAAAAAATATAACTTTTGAACCGTTTGACCGATTTTCAATCTTTTTGGACGAAATGAAGGCCAAAGATTTTGACTTTTCGGGAAAAATATAAAATATCACAAAAATTGTGTTTTTTACATGAAAAAACTCAATAGTTTCCGTTTTTTCGTGTTTTGAAGGCCTCGGGACCAAAGGGGCTATTGCTGCTCTCATTTTTTTCTTAAAAGTTCAGAAAATTTTACGTAAACTGTCAAATTTTCAGCGATGTATGTTTTTTAGTTTTTGAGATATATTATTTTGAAAATAAAAAATCAGTCATTTTTCATCGGCACACACTGTAGATCTCAGCGCATTAGATTTGTAATGTTTAAAAAAATCATAACTTTTGAACAGCTCAACCGATTTCCAATCTTTTTTTATGGAATGAAAGCTTAAGGTCTCAACTTTTCAGAAAAAAAGAAAACTTTGAAAAAAATAATTTTCACATAAAAATATATGAAAATTTAAAAAAAAACTAGAAATTTTTATATTTTTTCACGTTTAAACATATTTTTATCAGATTTTTCAATTTTGTCTGAATAGTTGAAATTTTAAGCTTTCATTCCATACAAAAAGATTTAAAGAAAAAATGAGAACAGCGATAGCCCCTTTGGTCCCGAGGCCTTCAAAACACGAAAAAACGGAAACTATTTTTCCCGAAAATTCAAAATCATTAGCCTCCATTTCGTCCAAAAAGATTGAAAATCGGTCGAACGGTTCAAAAGTTATAATTTTTTTTATAAAATAAAAATTTTGCAAAATCGCGATTTTTCTGGTCATCCTATTTCGGAAATGGTCACTCTAATCAAAAAATCCAAAAATACGTGTATCCTTATTTCGGATAAGGAACAAAATAGCAAATTTTCACGGAATTCGGAGACCCACTAGATCGGTTTTTCATGGAATAGCTGAATAATAATACGTTTTCGAGAGTAAAGACCATATTTCTTTCCACTTACTGATTTCCCATGATGGAGAATCGCGAATAACTACTGAAAATGGCCTGTTTAAATATTTAAATAATATTTTTTGCATTAAACTCGATATAATTTGGTAATGGCTACTTCTAGAGAAATTATCCATATAATCATTAAAGTTCAGAATAATTTCATGATTCTTATTGTATCATCAGAGCGTATTTACTTTGACAAAAAATCAAAATTTTGAAAATCGGCTAAAAGTTGTTCTTAGAAAAAAAATTTTATTTTTATTTTTATTATTTTTTATTATCTGTTTACTATCGAGATTATTAAGGTGAAAATTCAAAATTTATTAAAAAGGGTTTTTGTGCAATTTAAAATTTAAGTTTTATTCTTGATTTTTTTATAAAAGTACATACAATATTTTTTCAGTGTATATTTTTTTCTTATAGTCCGAACGGTTCGCTACAACTTCTTCATAGAAAATTTTTCTCTAAAATCAACAGTTTCGGAGTAAGAATGTTTCAAATAAGTTTCATGCACAAACGTAATGACCATTTTCAAAAGTTATACTTGAGTCAAAATGATCAATTTTTCTATGAAAAACAATTATTCTACCATACCAAAAACATGTGCAAAATTTAATCCAATTTAATCCAAATCGAAGACTATCGAGCACGATTTTTATTTTTTTTTTCGAGTCATTCTGGATGGAATTCGTCATCAGCTAGATTGTGAAGGTACGTCTCGAGCGTCTGTTCACCAGGAGTTGCGACTCATACAGCGTCTGTTCTGGTATCCAGCGGCTGAGTGAGAAATACACAGCTTAATCCAAGGTGGTAGCTCCATCAGCGTGATCGTTCTAGTGTTAGTTGGGATGTTAAACAGAGCTGGCACGATGGCGCTCTACTATAATGTAAAGGCTCTACTCTATAAAAAAAATCTTCTTTCTCCGAAAATCAGGATGTCCAGTTGGGTAGTTATATCTCTTGACTCCATTGATATTGCCAAAATTTGTGCAATGAGTAAGCGTTCGAACATCGCCAAATTTCGAATTCTATATATTTATTCCAAAATTCGTTCTCGCTTCCCGAAAAGTTACGCGCTGCTGGTGATGAGATAATTGCCTTATCTGACGAGAAGGTGTTAAAACATCCTAACCACACACAAAACATTGCCGAAGATTAACCAACGGCCGTCCCCCTGGTTCGTTCCGCAAGAAATGGTTCCCTCCGCCGCCGATGGCCTGATTGCGTTTTTTCGCGTGCGATTCTTATCGGAGAAACACACCACCATCATCTACAGGGAGCGGGAAACCGAACATCTCCGACAGGAATCCCGCTCGTTCTTGCACCCTTTGGCGATATACACTGCCGTGCAAAAGTTTGGGGTTATCATCGGAAAGATATACTAATGTGATTTCCAGATTTCTGGAATAACACGTTTAATTTCAAAGTTCGAAAATGTTAAAATGCCTGCGAAGAAATATTAACGAATGAATCAATGCACGAGTTCATTATTTGACGTTTTAGCGGTGCCGTGTTATTTAGGTAACCATGGAAACTAGTGAATTTGGCACTTCCCAAACGTCAAATTAGTGAACTCGTGCATCGGTCCATTGCCTTTCGAATTAGCCATAAGAAGTATCAATAGGGTCCTAAAATGTTCAATGAAATCTTGTAGTCATTTCATAACACGAAAGAGCATGTCACTGCAACTACTTTAGCATTTTTTCCCGCTCAAATAACGGATATATCATATTAAAACTTTAATTTAAAAATTGGATCCATAAATGAACATTGACACTTGAGATCATGTTTGACGTTCGCTTAGTCGACAAAAATACCACAGGGGTTCAACTTTTTAACACCGGGGTTGTTCCTTTCTGACATTTTGGTTTAAACCAAAGGGTGTGACAAAATTTAAAAATAAACTTAAAAAAATGTTTTTTGGTCTTCAACTATCGGGAAACATTACAAAATTGAGTAAACATATGTTTTGACCTAAACTTAAGCGTTTGGCACTAAAATTGGGACAGGGCTTTAGGACCCTATTGAACGTGTAATCCCAGAGATATGGACAAAATACCTTTGTATGTTTTTTAGGGGGTGATCCTAAACTTTTGCTCAAAACTGTAGAAGGGAAGGACCGTAAGGACCCCATCCCGGTCACATCCGTGATTGGTACGTGATTCCCGGGAACCGGCCGGGTGTGCAAAAACAACTGAATTAATTTCGCCTTTCTCTCATATATATGGAAAATGCTGCCCGTGTTTGGCACGACGGAAAATCCGCTCCCGGTTCTGACTGATCGGAGTGCTTAAAAGTACTCTCACCATGCTTATCTCGTTGTTTTGGGTAATGTGATGCTACTGCAGCTCGCGTTCGGATGCCGTTTTTCTTTACGGCCAACCAAATGGCAAACCATTATGCGATGATCAACGTTAGCACGTACCTCCTGCAGGGGTTCTCAATTTTAAATGGGCTGCCAGCAGATGTTCGATTTGTCTCATTGTGTATTTGATAAATTAACTTTCACCTATCCCTAACCACGACTTAGGGTCGTTTTCGACTTCAAAGAAAGGCAATTAGGGAGCTTCCTTAGCATGGCTTTGCTTTGTAGCTTCCTTCCGGCTACAAAGCAAAGCCATGCTGAAGGTGTCTGGGTTCGATTTCCGGTCGGTCAAGGATCTTTTCGTAATGGAAACTTCCCTGGGCATAGAGTATCATCGTACCTGCCACACGATACTCGAAAGCGAAAATGGCAACTATGGCAGTGAAAGCTCTCAGTTAATAACTGTGAAAGAGCTCATAAGAACACTAAGCTGAGAAGCAGGCATTGTCTCAGTGAGAACGTATGCCATGAAGTAGAAGAAAGGCACTGGAACCTATTTGCATAGCATGTCGGTCCAGTATGGTCCATGCGGAACCAGTTCTTAATATGCCTATAAATCATGAAAAAGGGATGAAATTTCGATAAAAATAGATAAGTGATTTGACTCATGTTATTTAAGAAGTCATATATTAAATAGATTAGGACTGAACATAAAATATTGTGATTCCTTAATATTTTGAATTGCAATGCTCGTTCTTTAAATAGTAGAGGAAACAAGCTGCAGGATTTTCTAACAATCAATAATAAACATATAGCAGCTATTACTGAAACTTATTTGAAACCTGGATCCAAACTCAAAGGAGTTCCAAAGTTTTTTGTTTATCGTAACGATCGACTGAACGGAACAAGTGGTGAAGTTGTAATCATCATTCATAGGCGTGTAAAACATCAACTTTTTTTGTCACATGAAACCAAAGTTTTTGAATCTTTGGGTGTTTCTGTTGACTTGGTAAATAAACTTTCATAGCTGCCTATTTGGCTTTTCAATGCACTGGACAGCAAGTTATTTGCTTCAGGTTGACTTGCGAAAATTTTCTCGAAATAAGTCAAATTTTTTGTCCATGGTGACTTTTATGCTAAACATCGCTCATGGAATAATTCGCAAAGTAAACGGCAGAATTTTATTTGATGAACGCTTTTCAGGATATTTCTCAATTCAATACCCTGATAGACCTACATGTTTTAGTTTTTACTCTTCTATCAACGATTGATTTGGTCTTAACCGACTCTATTCCTAGTAAACAGAAACTCGCAAACAATAGCATATATGGGTACAAAAGTGGAGGCGATATACGTACATGCGCCATTAGACTGCATGTAAATGGTACGTATATCGCCTCCACATTTGTACTCTTATATCCTTTTATATACGAACGTGTGTTTACTGGGTTCATTGTAGCCAACTAGTTATTCACGCTGATATTGTTTCTGATTATGAAAACATCCATAGTAATCTTTGTAAACAAAATATGATAATGAAACTTTTACAAATTTCACTGTTATGAAAAGGGCCCCGTGATTATAGACGATGATCTTAAACTCTTGGTGCGTCTTAAAAACGTGAGGAGAAATCAAGTTCAACGTAGTCGTGATCCTTCTATGAAAATTACATGATAAGATATGAAAAAAAAATTTTAAAAACGTTTTACAAAATTAAGAAAACCCCAGTTTGAAAAAAAAAAGAAGTTTCTCAGTTCTCTGGCTCTGAGCCCTTTTGAGAATAACCCAAAATTTCGAGAAAAAAAAACTCCGGAGCCAATTCCGGCATTCAAAGAGGAAAACAAATTATTCTATTCTATTCTATTCTATTCTAAGTGCTTGCACAGCCAATATGGAAAAGCACCCTGAAAATACCGAAATTTCTCCCAGTATTTTCTTGTCAGCATTATTTTTTGCAGCATATCCGTAATAAGGTACAATTATAAAAAATGGCTAGGCTGCAGACTTGGGTTTGGAGATAACTGAAATACAATACGGCTATCAAATTATCCACGTATGAATAATGTGATAAACGCAAATACAGGTCGGACTCGATTTTCCGGAGACTCGATTATCCGGGATTCGATTATCCGGAATTTTAGACTCGATTATCCGGAATTTGTTTTTTGATGATCTTGTTTTTCAATTTTTATGCATAAATCTGAGATAATTTGATATTGCAATAAACAATATGAATGGTTTTGCAGTTTTGAACGTATTTAAGAAAAAGAGGGTTTGAAAAAGTGGTTTTTTGTGCATGCTGATCAAAAAAAATTTTTTTTTTTTTTTTTTTGTAAAGACCCCTACTGTTTCTAGAAAAAATTTCTGGCTACACCACCGCATCATATGAATAAAACAACGAAAAAAGATAATATTTAAGTTCTTTCATCGAAGATCTTTTTTTTTTCCTTAGCTATTCGATTATCCGGGGGATTCGATTATTCGGAGTGACAAAAAAAATCGATACTCCGGATAATCAAGTCCGACCTGTATTTGAATATTTGTTTGAAGAAACAGGGCCCAAGTAACAATTTCAATGCTCTTTGATCTTAGATGTTATTTATTGAGGTTTTTTTAGAGATGCATTAAATCCCAACAGATTTAATAATGGATTTAAAAGTGCTAAACGATCTTTCCAGTAAAAACCACTTTAAATTGCTTTGTAGACACCTGTAAGTGTTTCTGTTAAAACTTGTATGCTAGCTAAATTTGTTAATAATAAATTGTATGTTGAAGGAGCTGTATAGTGTCTATTAAAACCTATACTTAAAAGCTCAGCTTGTTTGTCATACAAAGACATCGATAAAACTCCTTAGACTGCACTAAGTCATGTTAAAGTCTTCTTAAAACTCAAATGTCTGACGCAAGTTATGGTCTGCGTGTGGTTACCAATATCATTATGTGGATAATGATAATCATCTAAAGAATTTTGAAACACGAATGTACAGAATCATAAAACGCAATAAACTGGCAAACATTTCACTCCTAGAATTATCTGACTACCGTGTGCAGAATATTTTTCCTATTCTTACCTGAACTTCCCTTTCTCGTGGGACAACTATGCTGCCTACAACAGCTGACCTACTCGAAAAAAGTTTCCATTTTCAGCCACTTATAACTAACCGTTTTCTGCATCAGCGCAATCGATCAACCACGGACTTTATCACAATAATTAATTCAATAACAGTATAATTAGATACGCAAAAACACGAATTAGTTTATTAAATTATACCCCAAAACCTAATCTTCCGATTTGTTTACCATTTTGAAAGCACTAGCTTTCATGGGCGCAATAAGTTTAAGCCAAGGCTGCCAAAAAAACCTATTTGTCTTACTGTAGAAAAAATAATCCGATTTAAGAATATATCGGCCAGAGAAGGATTTTGTGCAAGGATTCTTAAGATCAAAACCTCTCATGAATGATTATATTGTACGGAATAATCACTAATTGATCTTAAACCATCCCAGTCAAGACCAGCAAGATTTAACTGGATGTAATCCATTTTTATTGACGCCGTTTCAGGTTCGTAATTACAATATGTGCAGGAAATTTTAATTAAAGATTGAGAAGAGCATGAAATCATTCTAAAATAGTAATGGTATAAAATATTAGATAGGCAATTATGATGTTGTAATTGTGGCGCGTTGTTGTAAATCGATTTTTTTGTCATTCCACCAGTAAATTTTCTTTGGCATGAATTTCACGCGATTGCAAGAAAATTTACTGCCACCCAAAAATGATTATTTTAATTTATTATTGTGAGTCGGCAGACATCATAAAAAAATATTTTGATTAATAAACAACTTGTTGGCCAATGTTGTTCAATCGTCAGCTCTTAACATCGGTTTTATTCCATGTTTTAGGATATCGCAAAAGATTTAATACCGCTAGTTGAGCTCAACAAGGCTATAAAATAGCTCTTATGTATTATTTAACGTACACTACAAGGGTAGATGTATTCATACTATACAAAACTAAGAAGTTTAAAAACGGTTCTAAGGTATAGTTTTAACAACCTCCTGTAGTGTGGGCCTTTTGGGGTTTAACGGAGTTTTATCAAAGGTTTATTAAAGTTGTTAAAACTAATAAGTTCTAAAATGAGTTTTAACGATATGGTGGTAACAACAGCTTGTAGTATGTGAAAAAAACTAAACCGTACCAACCATTTCATTTCAGGGAGATAGATAAAATCGTTGGGAGTGGCGTTGCTAAAAATGTTGATGCACACCCCATGTGTTGGTTCTCCTTTTCTTGGGATGGGACACAGGAATTCACTCTTGCGACCTGGCTCAAAAGCCTTGGCTTAAGCGCCTTTTCTCGCTCTCTGGAAAGACACGAAGAACCACCCATAACGCAATAGTTTTAAATAAACAACGAAAAATCAATCGACCCCAGCTCTCTATTTAAAAAAACCACATTTGAAGAGTAAATCGGAACAAACTCATCAAATTGTCCAAGTCGATTTAACTATCCAAAGGGGTGACTTCCAGTTTCCATCACCAGTGGCACCATTTGAATAGCAATTAAAAATATAAATATAGCATAACTTTTCCTTGCTTCTTCTAAAATTTTTATTTGATCAATGCTCACTTTTAACACAATTTGGATTTGAATTCCTTCTGAGCAGCACTACACAGTTTTCCACCGATGAAAATAAATACAAAATTGTATTTTCACTTCCACCAGCCGAAACGATATCTAGCCGTGCATTTTTTTTCCACGAAACACTCATATATGTATCTTTAGAGAATATACCTTGAAAAAAAAACATGCGGGGATTTTTTTTTTTTTTTTTTTTTGAAGTAAAATATTTTCATTTAACTCGGTCGAAAATCCTAAAATTCTTTAAAGCATTCCCTAAGCATTCTTTAAAAAATGGTACAATCGCTAAGGAGTTCCAAGGGAAATTATTGATTTATCACTCACTTGAAGAACTCCTTGTATGAACGAATCCAAAAAGGGCGCCCCAAAAAAAAAATAAGGACGGATCCAAAAGGATTTCCAATAATCGAGGAATTCTCGCAAACTTCTAAGATAAAACCTAGAAAAATCCTCAGATAAATCTCAAACGGTATATTTGAAATAATCAAAATAATTCGCGGAAGCGTGCAGTGGAAGAATTCCTAGAGTTATTGGCAAAGGAATACTTGGGAAAACCTCGGGATTTCTTGGCCAAGGGTATGCTCAGGGGTCTTTTCGGTGCAATTCTTGGTTGGAACTTTGATAAACTCCCAGAATAATTTCTGTATCTCTGAATCTCTGTGCCAATCTCCTTAAAAATGCCTTAATGAATTGACGTCCATATGAGAACGCTAGATAGAATATTACAAGCTATATTATAGTGGTTTTACGCCCGAAGCAGGTCTTTCAGAAATTGCTAGAAACATTCCTGTTGGTATTGCTCAAAACATTTTGTAGAGTTTCTACATGGAAGCGCTTAAAAAAGTTCCCTAGAGAGATCCAATTAGAATTTCTGCCAATTTCTTCTTGGAATCTCGAAGGAATCTCTGGAAACGTTCAATACAAAAAATAGTAAAATCAATATAATGATTTCATATAAATTACTAGCAAAAATGTGTTAAGAAATTTCCTAATGAATTGTTTTAGGTCACTCGAGATCAAAATTTGGATGATCATTGGTGGGTATTTGAAAAATCTCGATTAACAATAAATTTATTACATTGTTCAGTGAAACCCGTCGAGGAATCATCAAAATACTTCCTGAAACAATTCCAGCAAATCATTGGTATGCTATATAGCAGAAACGCTGAATAAATACCTGTATTTAGTTTTCTCTGGAGGACTAATTTTGAGATAAGGATGATACAAATATTTTTTTTTCGTGTCATCACGTCTCTCAAAAATTCAAAAAATTTGAAGGAGAAAAAGATTTATTGTTTTTCCTAATCATATCAGGCTTCAATGTCAAAGAACCCCATGAAACTGAAAACCTGAAAAATGTAATTTTGTAAAATCTTTTTTTTTTTGTGTTCTATTTGTTTGCACTCTAAATATTTTTTCCCACCTTGTGCCTCCCAAGTGGTCTAGGACATAAAAAAATAATATTTACATCAGCCTAAATAGTAAAAATATCGAAATCTTTTGCTTACTCATTCTACAAAATTCATGATTTTAAAAATACCTCAAATGTCGAAATCTGAAGAAAACAGTACACCTTTAGCCTTCACTCATGTATATTCAATTGAGAAGGTATCTGTATCATTTAAAAAATGAATGATTATGAGAATGTTTCGTATCGTAGGAAAATATGTACAAGTTTAAAGCTCACCAATGCTCCTGATTTTGGAGGACCAAATACGACCAAAATGTGGGGGCTCAAAAGCGCGCTCCACCGGCTGGCGATGATGGAATATTTATATCCTCATCAAAAAAATTTCCTGAAAGTAGCTTATTATTCATGGTAAATATATTTAACAAATGACTCCAGTTGACATATTTTCATGACAAATGGAAAAATGCCAACGATGTATCAGTTTTAAAACCGGGAAAAAATCGTCCAAGCAACTTGCTTTCCTCCATCAGTAAACTTTTTGAAAAGGTCATTTTGAACAGAATGATGGTCCACATCAACAAAAATTCAATTTTTGCCAATGAACAGTTCGGATTCCGCCAAGGACACTCGACCACTCATCAACTTTTACTCGTAACAAATTTTATCCGTTTTAACAAATCTGAAGGCTATTCTACTGGTCTTGCTCTTCTAGACATAGAAAAAGCATTCGACAGTGTTCAGCATGAAGGTTTGATTGTAGATTCAAACCAATATTATACAATATTATCATATCTGACTTACCTAACTTACCTCAGGGATGTCAAAAATTCTTGTTTGCTGATGACACAGGCCTTTTTCGTCAAAGAGCGTAGTAGATTGCAAGAAAGTTTGGACCTTTTTCTCCATACTTGCTTCCAAAACTCAACTAATAATATTTCCACATAAGCCAAAATTCCAATAAATCGGTCGGGAACCACTGGTTCGCAGGATGGCACACGAAGCCGAGCGAAAAAATAAATCGAATCGAAAGGTCTGTTTGATGTGGCCCTCCCTAATGAAACGCCACAGGATCCATTTCAGATTGGACATTTTCGTCGCTCGAGATTCCCCAGATATCCTCGGAGCTATTGGGCGCGATTGAGAATTCGGTTCCTTACACGCTGAATTCGATTCGGGCAGTATTTTTTTCTTCGCGTTGAATCCTTTAGTGCTGCTGTCGCAGAATCAGTTTAAGAGCTTCTTACAGAATTTCTTAGCTTGAGGAAGTAAACCCCACATTTTGAGTGTACCGTGTTTCGGTAGCTGAAAACGAACCCAGTCTCGTCGACCACTTCAAGCGACGTAATTTGGTTAGTTTCCATTCCAATTTCTTTCGTTTCGTCTTCCTCCAGCGATGACCCCTTAACTCATCCCCCTCTTTCCCTCACCAAACTTCCCCATCGACGACCCAAAGGTGCTGCTGTCGCAACGATCCCTTCAACACACGGCGGGCTTTTATCAGAATATTGATTTACAATAAAGACCATCAAAATCTAGCCGCAGGCCACTCGTCTTGCGCTTGTGTGTAACCTCAGCCTCTCTCGCGACTGATTCGCTTTGGTCTTCGCCTGTCCCAGAGTCCCGACTCCGGAGTGCACATCTTGGCATGGATCCGACGAAGACCCATCCATCTCGTTCAGCGCTCCAGCTTCAGCCATGGACGTTGCCAGGATTTCTATCAGAGGAGACCTCAAAACTTCATTTATGAATTTCACGGAGGAATCCGACGGAATATTTCACAGGAGTTAGTCTAGGGATCCCGGTAGAGATTTTATGAAATATGTGTTTTGGTTTTTCCTCCAACTTATTTGAATTCTTCAAGAAGCTATAGCAAGATGCACAATTCGTAGTTGTTACTCCTTGATTGACCAGAACTATCTAAATTGTACAAGGAACCAACAGACGAAGCTTACCATCTTTAGGATACAATTTCGAGAATTCAAAACATTACAGAGTCAATAACGGCGCTAGCCATGTTCTTACCAAAACAAAGAAACCGGTTGCTTAGACTTCCGAAGCGCATTCATTTGAATTCTTCAAGGAATTTCCCCAAAAACTCCTCAATGAATTCTATCAAATTGATTACGTTAAAGACACAAAGCATGAATTCTTCATTTTTTTTAAATATTTATTAACGAGATTTTTAACCCAAGGCTAGTTAATCTAAGGAAGTCGTCACTATGACTTTTAAGTCATAAAAGAGTATCTCGTGGATGGAATTCGATCCCAGAAACAGATGAGAAGCATTTGTTCTAACCACTACACCAGGTATGTTCCCAATTGTTACATATACACTCTTTATACTAAAATTTGTTGTAAATGTTCCTCCTTAACACTAATGCTGAGAAAATTGAGAGTATCTCCCATTTTTCGCTCTCTGTAACAGTCATGATCCGTAGTACATCATGATAGTATGTTTATAGTCTTTTGCTACAGCTCTGATTACCGTAAAATGGGGTGAAGTTGGTCACTTTCGAGCGATTCTGCTCTGTAACTCCTAGTAGAATACATGTATTATTATCCAAATATTTCTAAAACATGTACTGGTTGGATGTCAATAGAATTATACAAACGAAATTTCGACGAAATGTTATAAAAATTAAAAAGTGGAGTTTTTGATCCCGGGGTGAAGTTGATCAATTATTGCAATAAGTTTCCTAAAATAAAGAGATATGCCATTCACTTAATTTGGGGTCACTGAATCTGGATCAAGTCTCAAAACTCTTACAACATAAAGATTTATCGGTCAATTTTAAATTTGAATGTTGTAAATTACAGAAAACACCACATTAAACGCCTAGAGGTATGCAATTTTCTTTAAAATAAGCAACTCGCGCACATAAATATACATTTTTACTCAGAAAATGATTGTTTATCCACTAAGCAAATTCAAAACTGGATTCACAGAACATATCTAAAATGTATGAAACAGTTTATTTCAATGGTGTCTTTATATAGTCTTGTCAATAATCGATTGTTTGAAGAAGAACCCTTCAACAGTTCATCAACCATTTCATAAAAAATCTGTTTTTCCATGGTTCAAATATCATGAATGTCAAATTGAACTAAGGAGCATTAAGAGCAGGCATAAGGTTATACGACATTACAGAAATTGTGCTAGTTGAAATCGAATCATAGCTCTCTTGACAGTTTATACATGTGGGTACGCGAATGATCAACTTCTCCCCACTGATCAACTACACCACGAATTACGGTACATCGGACGATAACAGTGCATGATAAAAACAATATAAGCAAGCTCCAAGCATGGCCGACAATATTTCTATCGTATGCTCGAAGATTGTTTATCATGTCGGCAAAATAATACGCCTACCCCCCAATGGTAAATAAGCGAGAGAAATGGGTTTTATCATCGCTCTTTCTGTGGGACTTTCGTTCGCTGCCGTTATTTATCAAGCTTGTTACAACTTGCGAAACATTTCCGATCATGCACACATACAGTTGTGATCTCGAGATGCTGATGATCTATAATTGTGCGGTCTTCAGTAAAATTGTACAACAGATCACGGAAATTCGGAAAGCAAATTGTTTGGTTCATTTTTTTTCTGTTAGCTGGCGCTAGTGAGCATGCAAAATTGAGCATTTTGAGCATGTTCTATCTTGTGTTCCACATGAGATAGAAAGTTCAAGTCTACGGCAAAGTTGTTCAGGATATCAAGGACATCCGGAAAATAGACAATTTGAATTAAATTCTTGCCGATAGGTGGTACTATAGGGGAAAGTAGGGCAGTTTGGCCATCTTAAGGAAAACTCGATAAAAGTACTGCAAATATTATGGAAATTTCGGATTTTCGCATGATTTCCAACAATTTTTAGAAGTAATTTTAACAGTCAAACATCATCATTATAAAATGATGAAATTTGAAAGAGCCATTCGGGGCAATATGGGCAGTTTTTTAGATATACATTTATATTATTTTTTAGTTTGGAACACTGACTTATTGCATGTCTTTTGCTTCATTTCCTTGTCAGTTTTGGGGTTGCAAAACATTTCAGATGAAATTTCACGAATTTCTTCAATTTTCAAGGGGTGCTCATTCCACCCCATTGGCCAAACCGCCCCGACTACTTCTACTATAGTATGCATGTGAAATTAAAAACTTTAATCAAGTTTTATCTTGTGAACCATATGAGATATAATGTTCGAGTCTTCGGCAGAGTTGTTGAGAAAGTCAAGGACATCCGGGAGACAGGTAATTTGGTTCAAAATGTTGTCACTAGGTAGCGCTAGTAAACATATAAAAATAAGCTTCTATCTCATCATCCAGATAAGCGAAATTTCGAGTCTTCGACAAAGTTGTTTAGAAGGTCAAAGACTTTTTCTAGTTTTGTTCGAAAATTTGCCGCGAGGTGGCGCTAGTGAGCATGCGAAATTGAGCATTCTTAACTCTTTTCTTGTTAGTCAAATAGGATAGAAAGATCGAGTTTTCGGCAAAGTTGTTCAGAAAGTAAAGGACATCCAAAAGGCAAACTGCTTGGTTGCTAACTTAAGTCGAGTCTAGTACACGACAGACGGCCTTACAGTTGAGGTCGAAATACGCGTATCTGTCAAAGGATACAAACTCTAGTGTCTAGTGAAATTAAATGGTATAGTACTGAATTCGTTTTTTTTTATTTAATCCTCCGATTGTTGCGCATCATGTTATCGCCGGAGCCACCACGCTGAAGCTGTGTATCAACAGCGAGCTTTTTTCACCAGTGTTGTTCAATACTGGTATACTGAAGCGTTTACTATAATGCGAAAGAATTCCTCCAAATTTGGATCTTATTCCTCCAAAAAAATCCTTCAAAATCCGGGGACTTCTGCATAAATTTTTCCCAAAAATGCTTCCAAAACTCCATTCAAAAGTCTCTTATGGATTTTTTAAGGATTTTTCTAAAAAATATATCTTGCAGAAACTTGTAGAATGCAAGAGGCAATGTGTTGAGAATTCTGCAGATGTTATTGAAGTTATTCATAGATAAATAATAGTAAAACTTATCGAACCATTAGATGGAATCCTGAAAAATCTCTAAAAACAATTCCTTGGCAATTCTGGGAACAATCATAAAACTTTTTCCTAGAGAAATTACAGTATTCATTCCTCGATAAATCAATGTAATCCGTATTGTACATAGTTCATGTATGGAATCAAACTATATCTCTTGAGATGCTTCTGGTTGAATTCTCGTATTATTTTCCGAAAAAACTCCGTTTTTCGTTCATAAGAATTTTCGAGAAACTTTTACAGAAGTCGTCAATAGATCTTCAGGAAGAATTCCTAGATTATATTACAGGGTGTCCACAAATTATCCGAACAGCAAAATATGCGAAAGATGATCTCGCATTGAAAACAATGAAAAATCAATATCTATGTACCTTTTATAATACATCTGTATGCTAACACAAAATACAACTTTAAATCATTTCGAATTGATTGCTTGTTACATCTTTACGGCTGCTTGGGCACGTCAGGAGTTAATCATCAATATTAACCTCCTTTTCCCGAGCAGCCTAGATAGCCGCGTAGTGTCGGTAGCGGTTGTGTCAACTGGCTAAGAATTAACACTACGGACTGCCTGTTCCGGTGGTAAAAGTCCACCTCACAGGTGACCCCTAATTTATGGTGTGATGCGTACCGTGCCTAGGAATGAATGGTTAGGGGGGTCTAAATAAAACCTAATCGCTAACGGAGCCTGTGGGGTACCAGGGCGCCCTCCACAGTATTGAGTCCTTCCTGTGCTACCCGGAGCAATGGTGCAGGTGACCTTGTGTTTCTCCGAGATAATCGGCTGCCCTTCTTCAGTCTCTATCCTGAGGCTTAATAAGGGTGGGATTATGATTATGTTGACATTTAATTTAAATTATCACCTATATGGATTCGCATTATGCGTTTTACAAAGTGCATTCTGTGCTCTTTCGCCTTTGGCGACTTCAAATAGATACCGATCTGGTATTTTCGTTGCTGGTCTTTTTCGTGCTGAGATTGCAAAAAACTTAATCCTGCCTAGTTTGGGTAGTGGCTACGGTTAGGTTAGCTCAGATCAATCTTCAGCATAAAAGAACAGCAACGATCAATCTTTGCAGACTCATGCAAAATGGTGCAGCCCAAGTGGCGCTAGTTCAAGAACCCTACATTCGTAGAGGAAACTTCTATCTAGGTAACCTTGTGGACCCAGTTTTTGCTACTTTTAGCAAACTTGAAATGGCAAACTCGCGCATGCGTGCTCGTAAATAAAGCAATCGTTGCTACACTCATTTCTGAGTTGACGACCAGAGATGTATGTGCTGTCACAATTGATGTTTCTGTTGGTGACCTCAACAGGAAATACGTCTTTTGTTCGGTATATTTACCACATGATGAACCATCCCCAACGGATGACTTCAAACGAGTTGTCGCACACTGCGTAACAAAAGGCCTTCCGCTGATTGTGGGCAGTGATGCCAATGCTCATCACATCATCTGGGGCAGCTCAGATATCAATTTGAGAGGCTCCAGTCTGATGGAATACTTAAGTAGTACAGACCTTGGATTACTTAACATAGGCAATCGCCCAACCTTCATGGTTTCTAATAGAGAAGAAGTGTTAGACATAACGCTCTGCTCGAATAGAATCAGTCACGAGTTGACGAATTGGCATGTATCAGATGAGTAATCATTATCTGATCATCGCTACATCTTCTTTGAACATTCAAATGTAACTGCACAGACTTTGCGTTTTAGGAATCCCCGATCAACAAACTGGGAACTCTATATTGAATTGGTTGCGACCAAATTTCATGGATATTCTCCGTCCATTGAAAATCCAAGTGATCTGGATGATGCCGTTGATACTACAACATCCTACATTATGGAAGCTTTTGAAGAAGCATGTCCTCTGCGGTCTGTAAAGACTACAAGAGGGACCCCATGGTGGAATTCCGATCTGACTAGACTCAGGAAACAATGTAGAAGGAGTTGGAACAGACGCCGTTCAGCTGGATCAGAGTCGTTCAAGTCGGCTCGCAAGGCTTACAAGAAGGCTCTTCGTTCTGCTGAACGATCCGGCTGGAAAAACCTTTGTACAAATGTTTCCAGTTTGAGTGAAGTCAGTCGGCTGAACAAAATCCTTGCAAAATCTAAGGATTTCCAAGTGAACGAAATTCGCTTACCTAATGGTGACTTTACTTCTTCCGATGAAGAAGTTTTAGAATGTTTATTCAATACACACTTCCCCGGATGTGTGGACATAGCATCTACGGATGAACCAAATGTCTTTTCATGTAGTTACGAGTCTCTGGCCTCGGCTCGCAGTATCGTAACTAATGAATCGATTCAATGGGCACTTAATAGTTTTGCTCCTTTCAAATCTCCAGGAGCGGATGGGATTTATCCTGTTCTGCTCCAAAAGGGGTTTGAGTTTATCAAACATGTTTTGAAAAAGGTACTTGTAAGCAGTTTTGCTACCGGGTATATTCCCAGATCCTGGCGTGATATTACTGTAAAGTTTATCCCGAAAGGAGGACGTGCGTCGTATGAAGAAGCGAAGAGTTTTAGACCAATCAGTCTGACCTCTTTTCTTCTGAAATGTCTGGAACGCATTATCGATCATCACATCCGTGATGTTTATTTGGCAAACATGCCTCTTCATGTGAATCAACATGCTTACCAATCTGGAAAGTCCACTGTGACTCTTTTACACAAAGTTGTATACGATATCGAGAAAGCATTCGCTCAGAAGCAATCGTGCTTGGGTGTTTTCTTGGATATTGAGGGTGCCTTTGATAACGTGTCTTTCGATGCCATATTGGAAGCCGCACGAAACCATGGGCTACCTACAATGATTACCAATTGGATTCATCAAATGCTCAAAAACCGACATCTCTTCTCGACATTGCGTCAAGCAGCGATTCGAAAATTGAGTGTTTGCGGATGCCCCCAAGGGGGAGTCTTGTCACCACTTTTGTGGAATCTCGTAGCAGATACGCTATTGAGGCAACTCAATAATAGCGGTTTTCCAACATTTGGATTTGCCGACGACTATCTAGCTCTGATAGTTGGTATGTGCATAAGCACCCTATTCGACCTGATGCAAAGTGCTCTTCAGGTAGTCGAGAATTGGTGTCGCCAATATGGCCTTTCGGTTAACCCGAATAAAACATCTATTGTTCTGTTTACGGAAAGACGAAACCGCGATGGAATTCGACCTTTACGTCTTTTTGGCACTGAGATTAACGTGACTGATCAAGTAAAGTATGTCGGAGTCATTCTAGATTCCAAACTTTCATGGACACCTCACATTGATTTCAGAGTCAAAAAAGCCTGCATGGCCTTCGGTCAATGCCGGCGAACCTTTGGTAAAACTTGGGGCCTCAAACCCAAATATATCAAATGGATTTACACAACAGTTGTTCGACCAATATTGGCATATGGATGTCTTGTGTGGTGGCTAAAGGGCGAAGTGAGAACAATCCAATCAAAATTGGGCCATCTCCAAAGGATGTGCTTGATGGCGATGTCTGGTGCGTTCTCTACAACTCCCACAGCAGCGCTCGAGGTCCTTTTCGACGTTGCGCCACTACACATATATCTTAAACAAGAAGCACTTTCTTGCTCTTACCGTCTATGGGTACTGGATCTACTGGAGAAAAATCCAGTGAATCGTAGATCTACACACACTTCGTTGTTTCCACTTTTGGTGAATTGGGACAAAATTGTCCTTGCTCCAAGTGATCTCACAATTGCTTGTAACTTTCCTTACAGGACATTTACCACACAATTTCCTTCACGGGAAGAGTGGACGTCTGGCTATTTGGAAAGAAGTATATCAAACAATATAGTATGTTACACTGATGGCTCCCTTCTTGAAGGTAGAGCTGGTGCAGGAGTATATTCTCGTGAGCTAAGGCTGAATCAGTTTTACTCACTTGGTAGAAACTGCACCGTTTTTCAGGCGGAAATATTTGCTCTTATGTGCGGAGTGCAATCAGCACTTCAACAGCGCGTAATGGGTAAAGTCATATACTTCTGTTCAGATAGTCAAGCTCTCGCTTCGGCCAACTCAAGGTCGAAGCTTGTTATCGCATGTCGAACTCAAATTGAGGAACTGAATTCAGTCAACTCTGTAAACCTTGTATGGGTACCTGGCCATTCTTCCATCGCTGGAAATGAATTGGCTGATGAGCTAGCTCGCGATGGAGCATCGCATGACTTCATTGGCCCTGAGCCGGCTATTCCAATTTAGAAGTGCTGGGTGAAGCTTCAGATAAACTCTTGGGCGGCAACTCAGCACAAGCAATATTGGAATAGTTTGGAGTCATGTCGTCAAACAAAATTGTACATTACTGAGCCATCTTCAAGGGTGGCGAAGTATTTAACAAATCTGTCAAAGCAGAATTGCAGTCTCTTGGTCAGAGCGTTGACAGGCCACTGCCGACTCAACTATCACATGGCAAATATTCAGCGTGCTGACTCATTTGTGTGTGATAGTTGTGACTCCGATTATGGAACTTCGTATCACCTGATATGTAACTGTCCAGTTTTTTCGCAAATGCGATTCCAATTACTTGATAAACACTTATTAAGTGAAACCAGTGTTGATAGACTCACACTCAAAATCTCAATCAATACGCTCTCCCGTGAGAGCAAACTCATTAGAGATCTGCTTCGTAAATCTCACGCTTGAGGTTTTGATGCAAAATCAACTCAATCAACTTAAACCGTAAAAAATAATTCAGTCGCAAAACTCGGCAAAAACTCGTGAAATCCGAATGTTGTTGTTTATGTTAGAAAGGATTACTATAATTTTACCAGACTAACCAGAAATTATTGCCTTGTGTGAGTAAACTATGGAAATACGAGACAATGAGTCGAAAAGGTGAGCCAACTCATCCATGATTTTTTGACTGCTGAGTTGCATGATTGACAACTCACGCATGAAAAATCTTAAGCGTGAGTTGTGAGAAATTGAGTTTTTCACAACACTGAGTGAAACTGAATTCAGAAGCCTGAATCTTCAGGACATTCTGTTATTCTTAATCCGCTGTGGTAATGAGCTATAGGCTCTCTTTACGCTCATGCGTTTTGCAGTGCCCTTTTTAGGGCGCTGTTCGAACCCATTGTGGTATGGAGCTACATGCTCTCATTTCGCTTATGCGATCTTCCCTCTTCAAGGGACCCCACTCCTATTTCCTCCCATCTTTCCCTTCGCTTTCTTCTCCCATCGGGTAGATGATGAAATAGGCTCAAATATGGCGATGGCACAAATCTCCCAACTGGTGGGGAACGTGCCTTTGGAGCCGGCCTTCTGATACCTGATTGTACATAGTTCATGAATGGAATCAAACTATATCTCTTGAGATGCTTCTGGATGAATTCTCGTATTATTTTCCGAAAGACTTCGTTTTTCGTCCATAAGAATTTTCGAGAAACTTTTACAGAAGTCGTCAATAGATCTTCAGGAAGAATTCCTAGATTATATTACAGGGTGTCCACAAATTATCCGAACAGCAAAATATGCGAAAGATGATCTCGCATTGAAAACAATGAAAAATCAATATCTATGTACCTTTTATAATACGTCTGTATGCTAACACAAAATACAACTTTAAATCATTTCGAATTGATTGCTTGTTACTGAGAAAGGCCAATTTATTTTTTTCGGAGACGGTTTTCCTGAGGGTCTTAAGTCATACTGGAGATGTGTTATCCCTAAAATCTAAAAAAGATGAATCCAAATGTCCTATTATTATTTGAAGTAACCTACAGTTTTGTGGTTTCAAGTTAGACTGGAAATAGAAAATTATACGGTTGAAATCCAGTGAGTTCTACGGACATTTCTCTTCCATCATAAAGATCGAAAAACAGCTCTCTTTAAGACACCTTAACACATTTGGCTTGGTTCTACAAATATTTGAATTTGAAAATGTATCAAACTTACTTCTTAAGAATATCATAAGCCAATGGTTAAAACCATGCAAGAATATTGAATTTATTATACGTTATTGTATAGAGACATGTCTTCAAAGTTTGTACGGATAATTTGCGGACACCCTGTATTTGTAAAATCCCTGCTGAAATCCTAAACAAATGCCTTAAAAAATTCTGCAGGAATCTTCACAGGTTCATAATACCTGAAATGCTAAAAATATCAGAACATACTTTATATTTTGTAGATTTGATACTAGCAACATTCTGAGTGCTTCGTGAAGCCCAAGCAGGACAGTTCGGTTTTGCGTCGTCCGATTGATTTTGCTGATGGATTCGCGCGTATTTTCGTTGCCGGAGAATTTTTTTTTTTTTTTCCCGTTTTGGAGCGTCTTGCTGGGTAGTGCTTCGTGAAGCCCAAGCAGGACAGTTCGGTTTTGCGTCGTCCGATTGATTTTGCTGATGGATTCGCGCGTATTTTCGTTGCCGGAGAATTTTTTTTTTTTTTTTTTCCCGTTTTGGAGCGTCTTGCTGGGTAGTGCTTCGTGAAGCCCAAGCAGGACAGTTCGGTTTTGCGTCGTCCGATTGATTTTGCTGATGGATTCGCGCGTATTTTCGTTGCCGGAGAATTTTTTTTTTCCCCGTTTTGGAGCGTCTTGCTGGGTAGTGCTTCGTGAAGCCCAAGCAGGACAGTTCGGTTTTGCGTCGTCCGATTGATTTTGCTGATGGATTCGCGCGTATTTTCGTTGCCGGAGAATTTTTTTTTTTTTTTTTCCCGTTTTGGAGCGTCTTGCTGGGTAGTGCTTCGTGAAGCCCAAGCAGGACAGTTCGGTTTTGCGTCGTCCGATTGATTTTGCTGATGGATTCGCGCGTATTTTCGTTGCCGGAGAATTTTTTTTTTTTTTTTTTCCCGTTTTGGAGCGTCTTGCTGGGTAGTGCTTCGTGAAGCCCAAGCAGGACAGTTCGGTTTTGCGTCGTCCGATTGATTTTGCTGATGGATTCGCGCGTATTTTCGTTGCCGGAGAATTTTTTTTTTTTCCCGTTTTGGAGCGTCTTGCTGGGTAGTGCTTCGTGAAGCCCAAGCATGACAGTTCGGTTTTGCGTCGTCCGATTGATTTTGCTGATGGATTCGCGCGTATTTTCGTTGCCGGAGAATTTTTTTTTTCCCCGTTTTGGAGCGTCTTGCTGGGTAGTGCTTCGTGAAGCCCAAGCAGGACAGTTCGGTTTTGCGTCGTCCGATTGATTTTGCTGATGGATTCGCGCGTATTTTCGTTGCCGGAGAATTTTTTTTTTTTTTCCCGTTTTGGAGCGTCTTGCTGGGTAGTGCTTCGTGAAGCCCAAGCAGGACAGTTCGGTTTTGCGTCGTCCGATTGATTTTGCTGATGGATTCGCGCGTATTTTCGTTGCCGGAGAATTTTTTTTTTTCCTCGTTTTGGAGCGTCTTGCTGGGTAGTGCTTCGTGAAGCCCAAGCAGGACAGTTCGGTTTTGCGTCGTCCGATTGATTTTGCTGATGGATTCGCGCGTATTTTCGTTGCCGGAGAATTTTTTTTTTTCCCGTTTTGGAGCGTCTTGCTGGGTAGTGCTTCGTGAAGCCCAAGCATGACAGTTCGGTTTTGCGTCGTCCGATTGATTTTGCTGATGGATTCGCGCGTATTTTCGTTGCCGGAGAATTTTTTTTTTCCCCGTTTTGGAGCGTCTTGCTGGGTAGTGCTTCGTGAAGCCCAAGCAGGACAGTTCGGTTTTGCGTCGTCCGATTGATTTTGCTGATGGATTCGCGCGTATTTTCGTTGCCGGAGAATTTTTTTTTTTTTTTCCCGTTTTGGAGCGTCTTGCTGGGTAGTGCTTCGTGAAGCCCAAGCAGGACAGTTCGGTTTTGCGTCGTCCGATTGATTTTGCTGATGGATTCGCGCGTATTTTCGTTGCCGGAGAATTTTTTTTTCCCCGTTTTGGAGCGTCTTGCTGGGTAGTGCTTCGTGAAGCCCAAGCAGGACAGTTCGGTTTTGCGTCGTCCGATAGATTTTACTGACGGTTTCGCGCGTGTTTTCGTCGCCAGAGATTTTTTTTTCCCTGTTTTGGAGCGTCTTGCTGGGTACGTATTTGGGAAGGCCCAAGCAAGACGGTTTATTTACGGGACGCCAAGAAGTTTTGCTGTCAGTGTCAGTTTTGTGTTCGGTCGAGAATGGATTACCAACTGGTGAGTTCGTTTCATGCTTATGATAACACATATTTTCTTGAAAGCGTAACTTTTATGTAATATTAAAACAGACTTTGTATGGTTTGTCACTATAGGTGTCGGCATTACGCTCTTTTCTTATACAATTTGATTATACATCTATTTTTCTCTTTTTGACATTATTAAAAATTATCTTTTGAATTGTTCGACATTGTGAATGTTGACGTATTTTCTAAAACTTCTACCATATCGAGACAAAATGCACAGTAATACTCATATGTTATTTTCAAACAAACTATGTATGGTTCGTCACTACAAGTGTCGGCATTATTCCTGTTTCATATAAGTTAAAATATATACATGTAATTTTCAGTTTTCGTTATTAATAAAAACGTCTTTTGAATTGTTCGACATTATAGATGTTGACGTATTTTTTTCCAAAAACTTCTCGAGACAAAAATACAAAACTAGCTTTAAATACAAGTCGTATATTTCCCCCTTGTCCATGGATCGCATCACCGACCAGAGGTGACTCCCAGATCTTTTCCTCCCTCACTAATAAACACCCTTCCCGTGGTGATTGTGGAGATGCAGAGGTATTCTCGGTCTCTAGAAGCAACAATCATTACACCCTAACATTCCTTCCCCATCCCAACTGACTGTAAGGACTTGGCCGGCGCCGTTATTGATCAATAATATTAGATCTGCTAAAATTGCACTTCGAGAGTAAGCGGAAACTCCCATCCCTTATTCATTTGGATCGTAGTGCAATTCTTACCAGTTCCGATCAATCACGGAGTAGCAACCATTGACATGTACAGTCAGTCTATGCTATGCTATGCTATGCTATGCTATGTAGATTTGATACTAGCAACATTCATGTTTCTTTTTGACCATCTTATCCATACTGCTTCCAGGAACAAGGCATTTCTAATCATAAAGAATAATACTAAAAGCATGGATATAGCTATTCCCGGCCACACCCATCTTTACCGTAAAGCGAAGTATGCACTTCAACAGAAAAGTAAACGCCTATCTCGATGCGTGGGAAATTTCTTACAAGAAATGCTCAAGAAAAGCATTTCTCTTTGATCGCAGTACGCAGTTGAAAAGAAATGTCAATTCAAATGGAGCTAAATTTTGTCCCACACTAATATGCATGCCAAATACAATAACCTTCGCAGCAAACTAGTTAAGCTCGATGTCTTTTTGTCGGTCATGGGGGAAGGCAGTGTGCCGCTGCTACGCCCATGAGCCCATCCGTATAACATTTGGCCCGTGTAGATTGGTTTTTATTGCGAAGCGGATTCTTTACGGGGTCTCTGCCGGTCGTCGATTCGGGGCCGGTCTGCAGCGGGCTGTGTGGAATGTTTCCAAGTCATTCGAAACGCTTGTACAATTCCACCAGTAGTGAGAATGGGAGTAGAGTAGAGAAAGGATTTTTGTTTTAGGAATGTGAACTGTAAACATTAGCACCTTTTGGGCGGGAGGGTGCGATGGTGATTTTACAGTGGCAAATGCGATTCCCGGAAGGTTTTCTAGGGTTTTTGATTGGGTTGTAATTAACGGAACATGAGATGATTTGGATTGGTGCAAATTGATGTGAATTATTTAATAGCCAATTGGCTACATTTCTGATAAGGTTCCAACTTCAGGAGATAAATTGACTTTAGTTAGCCTTTAGAGCATGTGGTGGAGTTGCTATGATCATTGAACGAATAAAAAATCGTTTTTTACGCAATTTAAAACCAAAATTATTTAAAACAATTGCTGAAGTATTACAATCAATAACAAAAAGTCAAAAAATAACTAACCATTTTCACATTGCCAATCAGTTCTTTAAGGAGAAATCGTTTTCGTCTATTACTGGGAGAATTATTTGGAAGAAGAGAAGATTTCCTTTCGAAAAACAAAAATATGAAAGCCCTGACAATTATGGAATATTTTACATCCTTTTCAAAAAACGTTAAGAAACACGTTTATCGTTCTTGGTTTACACATTGAACAAATACCATTGCATCAATTTTACTGCCTGGCAATTATCCGACTAGAATTGTAAAAGACATTTTTACATAGTTATCATAGGGGAACTTACGTATTGTCGGCAGCCTAAGCAGCTGAACTTTTAAGGGGGCAATTTTACGCAACAATAGAGCACAACAATTAGCAGCAGACACCTTAACTACACTTGAGCACTCTTCAATTGTTAATTATTATACACAAAACACTATTTTATTCTCTCAATCTTCTATTTTTCCTCACCAAAGTCACGAGGCACTTGTTCTTTTATCGGCAATGCAAGTACTATTGTCGGCAACAAAAAAGGTTCACTTCGGCAATCCAAAACTTCGCAAAAACTAGTTTATGTATCGGTAACATTTCGTATTTGTTGACAAATCCTGAAATTAAACGTCACTCATTATGTTCTACTCGTTGAAAGGGTCAATGCAGAAAAATACTGACTACACTGAGAACAGAATTGCTGTTATAAATAGAAAAGCAGAGAGTCAAATTGAGTACACAACGCCACTAAATTTATGCAGACTAAGGCACCGTCCACAAATTACGTAAAGCTCTAGGGGAAAGGGGAGTAGACTCAAACGTTGCGGCTCAAACACAAAATTAATTTTTTTTCATGCAAAGACCGTTGCGGGGGGGGAATGGTCAAAAATTGTACATTTTAACGTTATGTCATAAATGGACGCTGCCTAATTTCGTTTTCATTTATTTTATCGAATATTTTTTTGTATTCAATCTCACTATGGCAGCATTTCGGGTGTAAAAATTGCCATGTCATGGTCTTGCAGCAAGTGCGAATCCAGCCTAGAAGTTGCAGCGTGACGTCATGGTTAATTGATTCATAATGTTGTGCTCTGCAAGAAAAATCCACGGAACACCATTATCGGATTACTTGAATTTCAGAGTTGCGTTTGAATGGGTTACATGCCTGCCCCTATTCGCTACTCACACTACTGTTTATTAGGGTGCCAGCTTATCTTTCAAAACCTTTCAAAACCAAAAATTTTAGTACTCTTATGAATTAGAATCATATTAGAAGAGAAACCTCAAATTTTGAGCTAAAAATATTAAGATTTAAAGGGGCAAGCGTCTTGAAGGTAAATTTTCAAATTATAAAAAAATGACCTTCAGGGAAGTCACCATAACTTCGGTAATTTCTAACCAGTTTTGAATCTTTCAGCACCATTATCTTAAAAACTAAATTTATGAAAACTTTGTAGAACATCAATTTTGTGTAAAATCAAAACTAGTTTCAATAAAAAGTAGATTACTCCAAATGTTTCCTCATTTTACTAAAATAATATCTTTGTTTGACCATAACTTCATGAATACTCAACCGATTCCCAATCTTTTTGCATGGTTTTGAAGCTTACTTAATTAACTGCATACCTTTCATTCGACACATTTCACTAAAAAAAATGATTTGACCAAGTTATTCAACAAAAACTGCACAAATCCATGATTTCTTAACGAAAAACGTCAGTTTTTTAACTTTTGTCAGTTTAAAATATTTTTAAAGCTGAAACTGGTTTTCCTCATTTGATAAACCTTTGAAAAAGACTTGTCAACAACTTTTAAATAACTTTGAAACAATAATATTTTTGCTCATGTTAAGATAATATATGCATTATTCAACTCGTAATTAAAACAAAATGCTTTATAAACACAAGTTTAATAGAAAAAATGTAATTTTTGGCGAAAAAAGAAATAGTGTTACTTTTTTTGCACGGTTTTTAAAATTTTGAACTGAAAACTTTTTTTACACGGTACGCATCCCCCGTGCAAAAACAGAATCGGGTGTAATCCAAAGAAATTCCATTTTTTTTTTAAATCATGTTTTCGAGTAGTTTTTGTTACAAAACTAAACCAAAACCATTTTTTAGAAACATATGTTGTATGAACAGTATGGAAACAACTATTTTTTGCTTCAAAAACATGTACAGTCGAAGCTCGTTATAACGACCACTTTAAAAGCGACAAAAGCTCTCTATAGTGACATTTTTCGGTCCCTTGAAAAAGATTTTAATGTTATAACTATTCTCTATAACGACATTTCTCTATTACGACGCTCCCTTGCCATGTCGTTATACAGTTAACTCTCCCTTACTCGATATTCCGTATCTCGATATCGAGTTAGAGAACCATAGTAAAAGTTGGTTTTCATGGCTACCTTGATGGTCCCTTGGATCGCAATTGCACTGGTTTTGTGTCCTGTAACTCGATACCTCCCTAACTCGATGGTCCCTTCAATATCGAGTAAGGGATAGTAAACTGTAACAAGCTTCGACTGTGCAAATATTTGAAATAGGTTGAGTATTTATGAACTTATGGTCAAAAAAATATGAATTTTCCAGTAAAATGAAGAAAAATTTCGAGAAAACTATTTTTAACAAAGATTTGTTTCGATTTAAGACAAATTTGATGTTCTACAAAGTTTTCATAAATTTAATTTTGTAAATAATGATGCTAAAAATTTGAAATTGGTGAGAAATAAGTTATGATGACTTCACTGAAGGCCATTTTTTATAACTTGAAAATTCACCTTCAAGACGCATGCGCCACCCCTAAATTGTTATTAGGATAAGAAATAGAAATTAAGTAAAGTACATAATGTTAAAATTTCAGTCTATGTGACCTGTAGTCAAAGACGGTGAATAAATAAATATTTAAATCTTAATATTTTTGGCTCAAACTTTGCGGTTTCTCTTCTAATATGATTTGAATTCATAAGAGCACACGAATTTTCGGTTTTGAGAACATTTGGAAAGTAAGCCGCACCATAGTGTCTATGCGCAAAAAATCGCTTAAAGGTAACGCGAAATTGAAAATTCTACAGGCTATTTTTACATTTTTTTTACGTTCATATTATTCTCAGTGTATGAGAAAATCAGAATAGGCCTTTTGCAAATCAATGCACTTATGACTTGACACGAAAACATCATCCTCTGATTGCCTAGGAGTGTTGCCAAAATAGTTTACCTATTGAAAGACGTATATTTTATATGTTTCTCAGTATATTGAAGTTTATGCGCTGCAATCTTCAGATAAGGAAAGTATTGAAAGGCTCAATTATTACCAATGCATGCTTTGTTACCTAATTCCAATGCATTAATTAGTTGTGTTCGATTTTTTCAACGAATTTAAATTGTGAATAAAAAATACACCGCAATTGAATACGGTTTTCTGGCAACCTATTCCCGTAATAAAAAGTGATTGCCGAGGAAAGCAAAGTGCATTAATTTTAATTTGTGATTTAAAGCATAAAAATTCAGTATTTTTGAGTGTTCTATAGACAAATCAAAAGTTTAATAGTGCATGAGTGATCGGTGCGTAGCTTGTGTGACAAATTGGTATTGAAGCGGAGAATTGGACCTTTCAAAGTGGTGAGTTTTTCTTAAGCTGTTCGTGTATTGTTTTATTCGGCAGCTAACGAATGATGATAATTTTGTAAGCATTTATTCCATTCAATGATAAAACCCATGTTATATCATATTTTTGTGAAAGATGAGGTTTACATGGAAGATTATAGTTCAAGGTATATATTGAGTACATGGAAGGTAACTCTTGTTCCGTAGAAAAATCTTAACAAGGACGATAAGTTAGTGCTGCCGAAAATACCCTCAGGGTGCCGATGCCATCATTTACCCTATTTCTTCTAATACAATATTTTACAATTTTAACTTATAAGTCAAAAATAAGAGCGAGTATCTGACACTGAAGAACACTGCAAGAGGTAGTCGACATACACGTATCTGTCAAAAATAATTATAACGGAGTTAAAATGTACAATACTCAAACCTACTACTTGTATTATCTAGATAAATGTATAGCAATAGACAACTTAATTATAACACGTAGCTTTCTTTATCGATCGAACACTTACGGTCAGACTCTTTGGTTTCGACCGTTTACCAGAATGCACGCAAGTCTCCTTAATAAAGGTTAATAAATAGAGTTAGTGCTCAAGTGAAACCCCAAGTGGTTACAGTCTTTCATCAAAAATGAAAGAAATTTAGTGGCCGAAAATGCAATTGGAAAAATCTCCAATACATTTGAATGGTTTTCTCCACAAAAACTCCAAGCTCGTTTGGTTCCCTCTTAGACATGATGGACTTCGCACAAATTTTTACAGTAACTTCAACAACTTAAATATTTTACGGTTTGATTTTTTCATATAAAAAGGACCATCTTACAGTGTATATTTGTTGAATGGAGTTGAAACTGCATCACTGGAAGAAGTTATTGTATAGGCATTTACGAACTGTTTGAACATGTTTCATTCGCAACCTCAGCTTCAAATGAAAAATCATTCAATTCTCGACCAATTTCAATGTCATGAAACCTGAGACTGACAACTTGTAGTCCATTGCCGCATATCTACATACAACCCCACGCCGCATTGAATCCTATTCAACCGCAACGCTTTTTGCGCAATGTCAGCCAAAGGGAGGAAGGAAGAAATCCCTCAATCCGGAGTCATGGCAGGAGCAGGGCATTCAATGCTCGTGACCTTGCACTCGTCAGTCAAGAAACAGACCAGGCCACGAAGTTCTCGTCTCTTCGTCGAATGCAATATGCTTACCTGCCTACCCCTCCCTCAAGAGACAGACCATTATGATGCAGGTCTCCCCCATTTCTATGTCCTCCATGAGGCAACTCGTTGATGTTCATCCTCATCGATTTGTGCGATTGTTTTACCCAAGCATTACCATTCATTTCATACCAAGTTCGGTGTAGACCTGTACGCCACCACCGATCGATTTTACATTTTGTTTTTTTTTATGTCAATAAATAAACCTTCTCAAAAAACTTTAGGTATGCTTTGGGGGATCATAACTATAGAAAACTTCTCTAAATTCGATAGTCCGTATTCAAGCCATTTCTATTTTTATTTATATAGATAGATTCCATTAATTATTTATATAGATAGATTCCATTAATATTAACTAAATGAAGATTGTAACCGTTCCAAAATCAACGAGGTTTGGCAAAACTCGGTGGCTTAAGCGCCACTCTCGTATAGCCGAGAGACCACCGAGACCTTTTCCTCAAGGGACTCGTGACTGACAAACTGACACCTTTTACCTCGATGAACCTTTTAACACAGCATGACGTTAAGGTGAAACTCCGTTGAATCCACTAATAACTGTATAAAAGTAGTGGTACACAAAAAATATTCTCCTATTTATTGGTAATAGTGAAATTATAATTGATAAGACGTTGTTGCCAGTAATCGCTACTTCAATTTGAGTCTTTTCCCGTTCGACTTAATAAGATTGCTTGATGTCGTACGTAACCATCAACGTATCTGACAACCCTGCAAGCGAGCAGCCGGCGTAAAATTAGAAAAATAAAAAAAGCGAAATGATGTGACCAAGTGATTGTTTTTAGCACGGTTTGGTGAAATTTTAAGTTGTTTTCATCAGAAATCAACCAGTAATTGTTCTTTAATTACCAAGTAGTGAAAGTAAACTGTGTTGAAGGTTCTACGTTTAGCGAAAGTGGTAAAATTTGGCGAAAAGTGTTCTTCGTTCGCAGGCGGATAAGTGTAAACAATTGTAGCAAAGTTAAACGTCCGTGATGAAAATTAGCACGGTTCAAGAAATTTCTACCAGCTACTAGTGTTAAAACTACGGAAATCATAAGGTAATAGTGTTCTGATGTCTCGTTAGCAATTTGGGAGTGAACTTAGTGTAGGTAAGTGAAATATTTTGAGAAATAATGTGGACTTTCAGAAATGTGTTTGTATATGTGAGGAAGCCATTTTCACTGCCATGGCAGGGATTCCTTCCTATATGTCCTTAAAAGGTTCATCGAGGTAAAAGGTGTCATTTTGTTGAAGCCATTCACGAGTCCCCTGAGGGAAAGGTCTCTAACATCAACAATATTACAAAATTTAGATTTTGTGTAAAAAATCCTAAAAACCTAGTGATCCATTACAAGTGAGATTTGCGGAAGCTGACATTTCTGTCAAAGTGTGAGCCAATCGAGCAGCGAGAGCTTTAAAAGCGTGAGCCAAACGAACATGCGTTATGTTTGTTTTGAACTTTTCTTGAAGAGTTATGTAATCCGCTTGAAATTATTTTGTTAAAAGCAGTTTTGCATAGAGCAAAAAAAAATCGTTCGATGGATGGACGAACTTCACCTCCCTCCGTTTAGCTACACGCAGAAAAATTGTGCGGTAAAAACTACCATTTTAGGGGGTTAACTCAAGCGCTCGCACCGGAAATTTTCAGCACACCAGAAGTGCGCTTGATTTTACCATGTCTGTAGTTGGAATCAGATAGTTGTAAATTATTTCTGACAAACGTACCAGTAATGCGGTGGGGTGTACCGTAAACATAGTAAATTGGTCTGAATTTCCCTGATAGTTTTAAGAATGGGCGTAGTCAGCTAAAATAGTTATTTTTACCACAGAATTTTTTCCCGTGTACCTTTAAAGGCGGGCACGGTGCTCCCCTGACCGTTATTATCATACAAAAATCTCCACCAATTCTGAGCTCACCAGTCGTTTTTTTATAGCTATGCTGCATGTCTGAGCAAAATTTCAAAAAAAATCGTTGGGCCCGTTTTGAAGTTACGCTCTTTTGATTGTATAAGTCCAAAAAATCAAAGGAAATCTGGAAAATTTAAACTGGTTTTCATTGCTTGTGAATATTAGATGGAATATACTATCAATATTGTATTCCAAATTTGTATATTTGGTTATTTGTAACTTATGAAGGGGAGTTTTGAATGAGAAGAAAGATGGAATTTTGAGTTACGCCCTTTTGAAGGTGCAACCATGAAAAAGAAAACAATATTTTTAAATAGAATCATTATGCATTCTAAAACAGTTAGGCATGTTCAAATGTTTTCAGTAACACATTGCACTTACATGACGTTAGTGTTTTTCACAATTAACTGATTTTTTATAGACTCAAGCGCTATAAAGCATTGCGGAGCCATTTTCATCATGTAGCCAAATTAGTGTTTGTAGCACAATATTCTGGATAGTTTGGTGAGTCCAGGTACATAAGATTCACATTTACACAGCTTATTTTTAAAATGTTTATCTTCGTCAGCTTGGGAAAGTTTGTGTATCTCATAAAGTACGGGTTTTTCGTTTGTCTTCACTGGTTACAGCAGCTGGCGAGTTTTAACTTCACAGGCAAATTTTGTGACCAAATAAAATGAAAGTTTACAGAGAAATATTCAGTTTGTGTAGGGTTCAAACTAAATTATGTTAGGCAGACCACCAGGTAACTAACAGGGCCAAGAAACAATCTATGAACAAATATGTATTTACCATATAGGGTGCAGAGCTACTTGGGCACTTCCATGATTCACTTTGGCATGGGGGGTTTTTCTCGACCGAATTGTCTGAAACTTTGCAATAAGAAGCGCTTTAGTACAACGCATATTGTCCCCAAATATGAACTCTGTAACTTTCAAAAAAAAAACCCACTGCCGAAGTGAATCAAAAGTGCCCCAAGAATAGGATCCGGCTCCCTATTTCATATATCATTTCAAAATTACCTTTCAACCCCGAATTTCATTATCACGGGGCAATGATATTCAAGGTAACTATATATTCAGGGCAACAGCATTCGTGCGTTCAGGGTGATGGAATTCAGGCTAATGCATTCGGGGAAATGAAATTTGGGGTTATGGGGAAGAATCTCCTTAAGAGGACCGATACCGCGGGTACTACCAGTGAACCCCAGTCCAGACTGCTTCAAACGAAGAGGACAGAATATTATAGTAATCAAAGGAACACTATTGGTCCTTGTTACATTTTAAACCTTGTTAGAAGAGTCAAGTCTCGGTTTTCCAGTAGCCGAGAATGATCTTGAGGCAAGCAAAAAAAATAGTCGAAATCAACAATTTGTTTTCTAATCTTTTATCTATTTAGTTCTCCAGTTTGAAGAAGTAAGGACTAGGATTCTGATGCAAGGACAATATCGGTGTCATTTCTTGACTTTACGAAGGGATCCGATTTTGATTGATAAAGGGGCGCGCCTGCGGAGAGTGTAACCACCAAACTCTTCGATATCAATCACTAGTAGAACTAGTTTGCCTAACATGACAAGGACTTACATTTGCTATCCACGCGTGACATGTTACTTAGCATGTTATTTTTTGGGAAACCGGGCGCCCGTAATGGGTGCCTGGTATCAGAAATCTAAGAAATAGCTAATCAATTTTACAGCAAACTTTTCGAAAATTTGTAGATTAACGTGTAAAACACGAATTGAATTCGAATTGCCGATAGCGACTGGTTCGACACCATCGATTGATGTGTTTTACAATTAGTGAAAATTCACGTGTGGAACACATTGATCGAGCTTGTAGAATATTTTCAGTGTCCTTATGCGAAACGTCTTTATGCAAAATGGGTCCTCCCCATCACTTCTCGATAGTGTCAAAGTAACACGACATGCACTAAACAAAGGACACGGGATATACTACAAAAGATCAAACATTGGTCGCAGTGGTTATGTTCCGAACAGAAAAACAAATCTTCAAGAGAATTTTGATGTGATAATTGATTTTTAAGGAAGACATTTAAAACTATACTCTGCAAGTGTTATGATTCAATGAATCCAAATAAAAATTAATATTTTTAGTCTTCTTAAGCGTATTCCAAGTATTGGGGGTTCCTCTTCACGAGTTAGCTTGAGAATGGGTTACTGGATTCATATTCTATTAATGGTTTGATGGGTTCTTTCACTATTATATACATTGCGCTTACGTGTTTGTGTGATCGACAAGTACGGGAAACCCACAATTAAGATTGTAGATTTGTGAAAAATCTAACTGTAGTAATGTATGCTATACATGATCACAAATATATTGACAATGGTCTAGAGTTGACCAATAAGGCATTACTCAGCAAATGAAGTTTAAGTTTTAGTGCAGTTCAAAGTTTGCTGGAACATTCGAGTGGCAGCTAATTTGACTGTAACAATATTTTATGAATAATATTAATACAAAATTGGCTCCGTAATGCCTTATAGCGCTTAAGCCTATGGAAAATCAGTTAAAAGTAAAAAAAAATGCGGCATGTAAGTGCATTGTGTCGTTGAAATCATTTGAACATTCTTACCTGTTTTAAAACGCATAATTAATCTGTTTAACATTAGTGTTTTTTATGCTTACACCTCCAAAAGGGCGTAACTCAAAATCTCGTCGATCTTCTTATTCAAAATTCCACTCATAAGATACAAAATACCAAATAAACAAACTTTGAATAATATATTGATAGAATATTTCATCTGACAATCACAGCCAATGAAAACCCGTGTAAATAGCCCAGATTTCCTTTGGATGTGTGGACTTACACAATTTAAAAAGCGTAACTTCAAAACGGGCCCTAGGATTGTTTTGAAATTTTGCCCGGACATGCAGCATAGCGATAGAAAACAACTAGTGAGCACAGATTTAGTGGAGATTTTTTTATGATACTAACGGTCAGGGGAGTACCGTGGCGGGCCTTTGTGGACCCCGAACTCAAATTATCGATGAAGATGACGCCGGAGACGCCAAGGGTGAATCCCAAAATGACTCCACTTGTCGTAAATTTCAAACCAGCCCGACCAATACAAAAAGCGCTTAAGCGCTGGAAAAATCCAACGCGAATGACTTAAATTAACATTTTATCAAAAAAATAAATTATAAACTAAAACAATTAGTAAAATTAAAAGTAAAAGTAAAACAATTAGTAAAATTAAAAGTACTAATTCACAAACACGAATAGAAGATTCGCGGGACCACCGTCAAAACGACCGGAAACACAATTTACTAAAATTACAGGAAAGACACAAGCACCGTGTTAAGGTGATTATAAATCGAAGCCAAACTTTGAATTTTCAAGAGCACAAGACGAGAGAATCTGACAACAGTTCGCGTTGAAAACCAATCAAATTGCTTGCTTGCTGGTGGTGACCAATGGGATAGATTTTCTACGCGGAGCGCTGTTTCGTTCTCAAGTCTTGTGCTCTTGAAAATTTGAAGTGTGGCTTCGTTCTATAACCACCTTAAACACTTCATATAAAATTCACCTCTTTACACAAAAAACTACCATTTTGATTCAAATTGCGGATACTTGAGGCCTTAGTGCAGTAAATCTCACCAGAAAGCATGTAAAATAAATCATTCTGTGTGATTCATCCGCGTCATCGAACCTTCAAAACGCTTAACTTTCGAGTGGTGGGTGAAGATTTTGATTCCGCAACATGAATAATTTAAAATAAATAGAAATGTGTGGACTTTTCATGCTTCTTATTCCGGACGCTTCGTTACTTTTGCCTCATATTTCGGACACTTTGATTCGAATTCCAGACAGCTCATGAAAACCATAAATAGAAAAGTCAGATCATTATTTGAAATTGCCAAACCACTTAAAAGGCGTCTAAGGCAGTTAAACATGATAAATTTTTATAGATATCTATGGAATATGTTGACAAAATCTTCACCCACCATACGAATGCTAAATGTTATGAAGGCTCAATAACGTGGAGGAATCATACAGAATGATTTATTTTATATGCTCTTTGATGAGTTGCCACATGTTATACGAATGCGAAAATGTTAGCTTGAACTTGAGCTTGATTGGTCGCCCGTGGTTGCTACTCCAGTATCGCCAGATCAGCTGCACTTACACAAGGAACCAACCAGATGACTGCTTGGGGATACACACTAGAGTGATGCAAATTTTGAAATTTTGGCTCCCCTAAGCTTAAACGATTTTAATTATGGTAAATAGCATCCTGCCAAAGTTTGAAGTGATTCGGAAAAAAATGACTGTGCACACGCCATTTGAAGTTTATATGGAGATTACTAGGGAAAACGCCAATCTTATGTGTTCAGCCCTCTATCTCTTCGTCATAATATTTTATGGAAAACTCTTCTCATGTGAAATCCTTTCAGCTACAACTTTGCCGAAGACCACTTTTTGATTGGACGTTAGGAAAAATTGTTATCATCATCATAAAGTTGGTTTGCATGTAGCATGCTTCACCAACTGTTAGGCAGGCAACAGTGGTACTCCTGGCGGGAAGAATTGATCAAAGTATTCCTACTATGTTCTACTGCAAAAAAGCAGTGTTGCTCTGAAAGTAATTGAATGATCATCTCAGCATGATTTAGACTTTGTTATCAATAATAACAAATAATCCTTACGTCCAATCCAAATGTAGTCTTCGGCAAAGTTGTAGCTGGGAAGTTTTCACATGAGATGAGTGTGTTCACTTTTCCTTAGATTATTATGACGAGTAGTTAGAGGACTGAAGACAAAAGGTTTTCCTTTTCCATAGGAATTTCCATATAAACTTCAAAGAGCGTGTGCACAATCAAATTTCTTCCGAATCACTTCAAATTTTGGGAGGATCATTTTCTTCATAATTGACATCGTTTAAGCATAGGGGAGAAAAACTTCAAAATTTGCATCAGTCTAATATACACCCTCAGTGTATAAGTGCTGGTGATTTTCTATTTTTAGGCAACAATGGTGCCTGCCACGTCAGAATGCAGACCAATAACGGGAAGGGGAATGAGTTGATTACGCATTCAACTGGCTCCCGCGGTAGACCGTATATACCACTGGGTCTACGCCAGTTCATGCGGGAAGGGTAAAGTGGTGGGGTATTTTTTATGGCGGAGAAGCTTGCTGTTTGGTTAGCAGACTGCCTATGTATCAGGCGTGCTATAATGATGGAAGAATGAATAGAAACATAGGAAAACCGTTTTTTTTTTTCGTCTCGGGTTCTATCAAATGCTATGAACTGTGATATATTAAGAGTGGAAGATAGAAGCAAATGAAAGATACAATTACAAAGTACGAGGAAAGGGACGGGATTGAACCAATACCCTTTTGCTTATGGAGTAGAAGCGGTAGCCATTAGACGACCAATCCCGTCAAGGATCTTCAATTTTTTAACGCTAGGAATTACGAAGTCGTTGACGTTAAATCAACGCTGAATGTTTACGTTATCGTTAAATCAATATTTGAAAAAAATCAACGCAATATTAGTTAACCTTTAAAGGTTAACGTTAACGAATTAAAGATACGGCGTTATTCGTTGATTAACATTAACAACTCTTTTGTTAGATATTTTTTGTTTCCAACCGATATGAAGGCGGTAGTTACTTCGATTATTCTGAACGCAATAATTTTTGGCGTCCGATCTTCTATTGTTTAATCATAAATTTAGCCTTCTTTTTATAAAAGGCTGTTTTTTATATTTATACTGTTTAAAATAAAGTATAGTAAAGCAAACTTTTACCCTTTTTTATATTTTGATGTTTTATCAATTCTTGCAAGGCGTGCTGTTAAAATTATCATTACTGTATAACCTGCTAATATTTCTACATATTATAAAAACAAACACATGTACTTGATGATTTCGAGATATGCTGAAAAAATATTATTTCAATTACAAATTTTTCGTTCTTTCGATAATAGACGATGTTTTTGACGTAAACTTCAAAAATTAAAATTATTATCGAATCGTTCAAAACTGCCCATAACTGCATAACAGTCACATTCGACATTTTTGACAAATTGGAGTTAACACCATGGAGAGTCATCAAATGATAAATACTTTCAATCAACATAATGAAATCTGTGAGATTGTTCTAGAAAATTCGAAAAAAATACCAAGTTGTTTTGTCACATTGGTAATTATAACCGCATAACAGTCACATTGGGATTTTAAATGTGCCTCGTAATGTAATAGCAATGAAATTTCTATCAGAATTATTTTCTGACTATTCACCTAGTATATGATATGAGATGTACAAAAAATCAGCCTCAAATAAGCACTTTTGAGTTCCTGGTAATTTTTTGAAATTTTAATCTCCTCCCATACTGCAATGAAATGCACACTTGGTATTCCATTTACTCAGTGCCTACTTTTGTCGAATGTTACAAATATGCAGTTATGGGCAGAAAAGTTTTGCTACAAATATTTTCTTTTACAAATGTGTTGTTTGTTTGAGTTATGCTGTTAGAAGATTTTGTTGCGTTTAGACCTTATACATTTTAAACGAAAAATAATCTGCTCTCGTCTATTGGCTATTTTTGCATTATGCTGCAATAATAGAACTTTAGATCAGAGCTTTCAATATTTTGCAAATTAATTTTCTTTTCTTTTACCAAGTAATTTTTATCAAGTGTTACGTCCTAACTGGAACAGAGCTTGCGACCAAGTGAAAATGTTCTATGAGCGGTTTCATTATTATTAACTGCGAACTCTCTTTGCCAATTTCCTTTTTTGAATATGTGTATCACAACAACTTATGTTCTGGGATGTACAGAAAATTATTATTTTGAAAAAATCTTTCACGAGACCCGTCAAGAGTTTTATTTAGTTATGGTCTCTAATGTCACAAAAATGTTTTACATCCATAGCTTGGAAAATCTCCGAAAGAACGCCACGCTTGTTGAGAACCTACCAACATTTTTTTCTATGGCCTCGTTGGTGTTGATATCGGTTAAAGCTTCATAAAATGCGGATATTCATTCTAAGTCACTCATTATGCCAAAAGACTTTATGCCAATCGGGGTACAGTCGAAAAAAAACATCGAAATATCATTTTATTTTTTTTTTATTGTTTTAATACAGAATATTTTTTTTTATTAAGGCACTCCGTGCTCGTGGCCACTACTGTGCCGAAATCAGTTGATCTGTAGCTTCTTTATCGATACAGATCTATTTTTAACTTATCTATATTTACATCAACTTTTACTCTCTCCTACTCTTTCACTCTCACACCGAGCAGGTAGGAGAGAGCTCTGCTGTTAGTGAGGCTAGCTGCCTGCGAAGAGGGTCAGTTTGTCTCAGTCACCATCTGATACTGACGGAGGATGAATGTGCTCCCCAAAGCACGCTCCTCTGTGCGGTGTCTTCTGGTGGCTGGACGGGTTTTTTTGTCGAGGGGCTGGGAATTGAATCCATGACCTTCCGCTTATGAAGCGAAAGCGTAACCTCAAAGCTACGGACCCCCCTAAAATATCATTTTAGTACACGGGAAAAAAATCTGTGGTAAAAATTACTATTTTAGCTGACTACGCCCATTCTTGAAACTACCATGGAATTTCAGACCAATTTACTATGTTTACGGTACATTCCACCACATTACTGGTACATTTGACAGAAACAATTTACAATAATCTGATTTCGACATCAGACATGGTAAAATCAAGCGCATTTCTGGTGTGCTGAAAATTGCGCTCAAGTTAATCCCCTAAAATGGTAGTTTTTACCGCACAATTTGTTTGCGTGTAGTTTTGGCCGCCTCTTTATATGACCATTGTGCTATGTACCTTCGCTACCGTGGTGAATCAAAATCCGGACGATACCGATATCCGGACACTCTGGTTGTAATTAATAAATTAAATATGAAATCGAACATTAAATATTGTTTTGTAATTAATATTTTCAACTTTCAATATTGCTGTTCATCTTAATTCATTGTTTGATCTAGTAATCCTTGGCAATAAAATATTAAAAATAAAAACAACTTGGCTGCACCAGCTCGGCGTCATTCCTGCAAAGAACCAAATTCTATAGTAAAAATTTCAACCACAAAATCAGCCACTTCTGACTTACGATTAAGTTACTAAACTACACAATTTTGGTACTGTACGTCTCTAAGAAGTGTATGGTATAATAATTTTCAAGTGTGTGCACAAAAGAGTGGGAAAACCTGTGAAAATAAGCATTTTTAGTGTGAAGAAAGGCTGCCTCAAGTGCTGTCCGGATTTATAGGCAAGTGATCATTAACCCGGACGTTTAATGGAAACCTTATATTTAGTGCTTTTAGTAAAACAAACATAATGTGAATTGACGAAAAGTAGTATAGTAACATTACAAGAACTGTGATCAATCTCTTGTGAATGGATTTACGGAAGAAAAGTGCTAGTATTGAGGATTATTCCCGTGAACCTTAAGTGCAGGATGTTGACAGCGGTGAAGGTAAAACAAAAATAATTTTACCCAATATTTTGATCCCTGTATGCAAATGCATGCATCCAATTTTATTATATTAGAGATTTCAGTTAAAGTGAAGTGCATTTTATTGATTTTTCATTTGTATTTTCAATCCAAACGCACCTGTCCGGATTTCGATTCAAAAGCGTCCGGCATTTTCATGCATGTGTCCGGATTTAAAAACACGATATGCTTCATTAATTTAACGTTTTACATGTTATAATTGCATTTTCCAGTTATTTTTTTGTCCAAGATTCAAAAATTCAATGTGTATCTATGTGAATCACATTAACAGTGAAACCAGAAGTGACAAAAACATATTCAAAACAGTGTTTAAAGTTTCAGCATTGCTTAAGTGTCCGGGTAATGATGCATCACGGTACCGCCGATCCAAAACTTTCAAAAAACTCGTTTAAAAAATGACGGCGCACAGGTCTAGTTCGCTACCCTTTGCCAAACTCACTCAGCTTCGCTCCATCCATTCAATCGCTGCCAATGATCACACGGCCGCTAAAGGTGGGTTCTTCTTTTTCTTCTACGACCTCTGCCAGTACCATTGGAACCTTCACCAGTTCCCGACTTGGGTGTTCTTCCCCCTTAGAAGTTGTTCGTTTCCGATCGAAGAATGGGAATCAAACCCGTCACCGTCAGATTGACAGTCCTCCGCCCAGACCATTAGGTTAATTGGATACCCAAGGGTAGGTATGCAATCCGTAAGCCTTTTTTCTCATTTTCTATAGACCAGATCCTAGGGCTTGGGCTTGGGCTTGGGAGATGCATTCGTATTCTACTGTGCATACCTACATAAAACAAATGACTCCGATGAACTTGATGATGAAGAAGGAATAACACAACGATCCAAAACCCATTTCGAAGCGGAATAGGAAACCGACGACGACGACGACAAGAACAGAGATGGACAGGCGGAATCGAGAGAGTTGAAATTTAAATTAAGCGAGTTTGGCAAGGAGGTCGAGAGGGTGGTACAGACCGCAAGGAATGAGCAAATATAGGGGGACTGGGGGTAGTTTGCCCACGTTAAGGAGAACAGCGATTTTAGATGTGAAAAACATTATTTTATGCTCTCTTTTTATTATGGTCGGATAGACAAACATGTTTTCTACCAAATAGTAGAAACAGCTATCCATTCTAACTTTTCTGGGGTTTATAAATTAATTTTAAAAAAATGCTTGCTTAAGTGCATATGTATTGTTTTGCGGGGTAAAACGCCCCGCTTGAGTTCGGCGTTAGCCATGCTGTAAACGAACGCACACAATCATGCATGTATATGTGTTGCATACATCCGGGCGTTTGTTCAGATGTTATTGTTCAATAATAGTATACATGCTGATGCGAAAAATGTACATTTGTAAGGTTCCAATTATTGTGTAACTTCAACGTGGCATTACGTTTGGTAGAATTTGAATTCAAACGGCTGTTTCAGTGTTATGATATAGGGATGGGCGTTTTGCCCCCAAAGTTGATTAAAGTTTAGGTCCTTCAATAAGCTTTTTGAGGGCAAATTTAACATATATTTTGCACGTAATACAAACTATGACAGTGCACAAGTTGGCTCTTGGCAATAGTTTCAGTAATTTGGTTATTTATCGACCTAAAATATGACATTGAAAATCGCACAAAATTGCAACGAAAACAGCGGAAAACGTTTTTATACGATTTTATCGATTTGGTTGAGAAAAACACATAAAAACATATTAGGAAAAGCATTTTCATCCATTTTCTATGATCTAGGGTGAAAAAAAGCATTGTAAAACTCATCGTTCGTCCAAATCGATGGTGGCGCGTTTTGCCCCCTATGGGCATATTACCCCCAGTTCCCCTACACACCGCTAATTATAGCTCGATATCGAAATCGTGGTGACATTCGACTGCTGCTGCTGCGAGAAGAAAAAGAAGAATATGTCGTTCTTCGTGGAAAATTAAGCTGCTCATTGGACGGAATTAAACAAGACGGAAATTGAATCCGATGTGGCTTAGCTTGTTGGTTGGTTGGCTGGTTGGATGGAAGAATTGAATAGTTTCGATGGGAATGGAAGCCATGGTTCATCTTCTTCACCTTTGGTTGGCGACAATTGCGCGACAGGAGAACTTCGACGAGTTCAAGTTCGTGGGCAGTTTCGCCGTGGCGATTCGTTCCGTGTGCAGCTCTAGGGGTCAAATAGTTTCCCTATTTAGCTTGATTAAAACATTATTTTTAATGTTTGCTGCTAAGAAGCAGTTAAGGTTAATGAACGGTTTGTGTCGAATGTTGTACAATAAATCGCGGAACACGACGTTCACCTTCATTTTCATATTACGGTATTACACTGTATAACAATAAAGAAGCCATAATTAGTCTACCTAATGAAGACAAAGCCATCCTAGTATTATATGATTCTACATTACAAATTCCGTTTAAAATTCCGGAAATAATAACCACGTGGGTAGGACAACCCCTATTCACCATTGACGGCCAAATTAACAATATTGAACAGTCTTTCTTAGAGGCCTTCCTTAGCCACGTGGTTAGAGTCCGCTACTACAAAGCAATGCCATGCTTAAGGCATCTGGGTTCAATTCCCGGTCGGTCCAGGATCTTCTCGTAATGGAAATTTCCTTGACTTCCCTGGGCATAGAGTATCATCGTACCTGCCACACGATATACGATTGCGAAAATAGTAACTTTGGCAAAGAAAGCTCTCAGTTAATAACTGTGGTAGTGCTCACAAGAACACTAAGCTGAGTAGCCGGCTCTGTCTCAGTGGGGACGTTAATGCCAAGAAGAAGTCTTTGGGCCACCTTCCATCTTCCTCTAACCACTTGATAGATCCCTTTCGGAAAAATCCCATTTCACCAGCCGCCGACAATCCGCTACTGTCGCCAAATATTCGCCCGCAGCGACTCGGTGCGGTCTCGTCGGATGGAATGCGCACATTTCACAATGTGAAGCACCAGTCATCATCATTACCCGTTTGAATTGAAAAACTCAGCCGGAGAAAAAAGAAAAACTCCCTTCGTCACGATGTTCTTTCACCAGAAGATTTTTTTCCTCTGTAGAACATCAGATGAACTTTCTGGATCGGAAGCTTGCTTTGTAGCGGCATAAGTCTTACCGTTGCTTTCGGGGTTCATCCTCTCTACACAGGATTGCACCAAGGACCTTCAGATTGAGAAGTCGTTTTTCACCGCGAAGAAAGAAAAACAGCCAAACTTAAATTGAATTTCAACAATAGCCTCCAGCTTCGAAATCAATTTCTGGGCCATAAATGTTACTGCAAAGCCAGTAATTAATAGGTTCTTTCTCCTTTTATACTCTCAAAGGGTTGACGACCGCGGCGGAATTTTCGCGTCGTGATTTGAGGAAGTATCAAACTGCCTAAGCATCAACTTCTTGAAATCAGGCATCCAAACCATATTTAACGATTTGAACACATTATGAAGGATTCGCGTAGTAATATTTCATGCGTTTCAGATCATATTTTGCCCATCACGACCGTCTGATCTCTCGCATTCCATGTTAGACTAACTAACATTCAATGAATTGTTAGATCGATTTATCTGAAATCTAATTCTAAGTCTCCTTCTAGAATTCTAATCAAAAAAAATATTATTGGATATCAGGGATATCATCTGAAAATTTTTAGTGTTATCATCAGAATCGCTCCAAGATTCTTACCGGTTTACTTCCAGGATTCTCATCAGAAACTATCCAAGAATCTCACAAAATCATTTCTGTATATTCAGTATTCAGGGGACCCAGATAGCCGTAGCGGTAAACGCGCAGCTATTCAGCAAGACCAAACTGAGGGTCGTGGGTTCGAATCCCACCGGTCGAGGATCTTTTCGGGTTAGAAATTTTCTCGACTTCCCAGGGCATAGAGTATCTTCGTACCTGCCACACGATATACACATGCAAAAATGGTCATTGGCATAGTAAGCTCTCAGTTAATAACTGTGGAAGTGCTCATAAGAACATAAGCTGAGAAGCATGCTCTGTCCCAGTGGGGACGTAACGCCAGAAAGAAGAGAAGATATTCAGTATGGACCAATGCACGAGTTCACTAATTTGACGTTTGAGCGGTGTCGAATTCACTCGTTGTCATGGTTACGTAAGTAACACGGCACCGCTCAAACGTCAAATAGTGAACTCGTGCATCGGTCCATTCAGTGTGTCGTCATTCTAGCAAGAAACAATGTCTGAGTATTTTCATACTCGGTAAGGGATCATCCAAAAATGACGTCCATCATTAGGGGGGAGGGGGGGGGGTCTACGAAAGTGTGACAGTACGTGTAAAAGGTATTGGAAAAAGCATGACAGAGGGGGGAGGGGGGGTCTAGAAATCTCAAAAAACGATGGACGTCATATTTGAATTGTCCCTAAGTAGGCCTTGACCAGGTTAAACGGTTTTTTCTTCGCTTGTCAATTTTTTTCCCGTTTCAGATTCGAAGTTTCCGAGGCTTTGATTTTCGATTTTGACGACTTGATTTGTTGGATTTTCCAAGTGTGTCTGTTACAAGAGTTGCTGTTCAAGTTATTAGAATTCAAGTTTTCACCTTTTTTGCCGTTGCTGGAGTTCACTGGAAAATCTTGAATTCGAAGTTTCCGAGGCTTTCAGTTTCATCACGTCTTGATTGGTGGATTATCCCTGTGCAAGTTATTTGAATTCAAGTTTTTACATTTTTGCCGTCGTTGAAGTTGTGTGCACTGGAAAATCTTAAGTATAATTTTATTTTTTTTTCTTTATTTTTTTTTCTATTATTTTCTATTATATTGTTCATCTCATATTTGATCTTGTAGTTATATTGACCATTTAGTTTCCGTTATGGAAACTGATGGGGATGAGGGGGGATCAAAAGATAATTCTGATAATTCTAGTACCACTTTATTGACCAAACCTTTTCGAGTGAAGGTTTACCCTTCTACTATCTCTGGACCATTTGTTGTATATTTTAGAAAAAAAAGAGAAACCAATAAATGTTTTGTTGATTTCCTCAGAGATATATAAAAAATATAAATCTGTGAAGGAAATCAAAAAAATTTCTTTGGATCAACTGAGAGTAGTTTTTGGATCTCGAGATGATGCTAATGCTCTCTTAGAATCCAGATTATTTTACAATTCCTATCGTGTGTACGCACCTTGTGATGCATGCAAAATAAATGGAATTATTTATGATAACCATTTCTCCGGTCAAGATTTTGGATTGTGTTCGTTTGTCTAAATTATTCATTGATGGAAATAGTTCAAAATATGTACATTCCAATTGCATCAAGATTACGTTTTCTGGATCTGTACTTCCAGATTACGTAATGGTTGATATTGTTATTTTTCACGTGAGACTTTATTATCCAAAGCTCATGCATTGTGATCCATGCCTTTTGTTTGGTCACACTTCTAATTTTTGTTCAAATAAGAAAAAATGTTCTAAATGTGGAGAACTTCATGATTCTTCTACATGTAAAGAGCAATCTGAAGTATCTATTTATTGTAAACACAAACACAATTCTTTAAATGAATGTGTTGTTTATATTGAGAATCAATCGAAATTTAACCAAAAAATTAAAAACAAAAATTTGTTGTCTTATGCTGAAGTTATGAAATCTTCAGACAACACTGCTTTACCAAACACTTTTGAAATTTTATCAAATCATGATGATGATGAATGTCATGAAAATGTTGATAATTCTATCTACAAACCTCCTAGCAAAAGAAAAAGAACCATTTATAAAAAGTCGCAACAAAACCAAATTTTTTAACCTCAACCATCTACCTCGTTTGATATAAATTATCCTCCTTTCAATAACTCTGCTTCAACTAAAAACATTCCTGGATTTCGTAAAGTAGCAGCTGACACATCCAACAATAATAGTCAGAATTCAAACAATTCGCCGGATGAAAAACATAAGGAAAATTCTGATAATTCAATTTTGGGCATTTTAGAGGAAATAATAGATTTTTTGGGATTAAGTGAATTTTGGAAAAAGTTAATCAAAATGTTTTTACCTATTTTAGCTTCCTTTTTAAATAAACTGATTTCATTTGGACCCCTTATTTCTTCACTATTTTCATCGTAATGTCTTCTATAAGTATCAATAACATGAATATTTTACAATGGAATTGCCGCAGCATCATTCCCAAAATTGATACAGTGGGATTCCGTTTTTGGCAACAAAGTTGAAATTTTCAGTTGCCAAAAACGGAACCGTGCCAAAATCGGAACCCATATTTCAAGTTTTATTTTTCAAATATTGGTTTTGAAAGCATCATTACAATGTTAATACATCATTTTTATGGAATCATAAGGCGTTGAGACTTCGAAAAGGTTCACTTCGAAGCATTTTCCCGGAGGGTTATACTATGCTATGAATCTATAGCTCCGTAATATTAAATCTGGCAAACGATTTTCTGGCCGCGTTTTTACGCCTCAACGTCTTCATTTTTTTTTAGAAGCTTAATGCATAATTTTTGTATAAGAGGGCCTTGTAAAACCAATAATCGCATAAGTGACTTTTATTGAAGAACTGGACATTTTCTTAAAACTATGAGAGAAAACAAAAAAAAAAGTTTTCTTTTAAAGACGTATTTGAGAATCAAAAGCGCTGGGTATTGCAAAACGGCATAACCTTTTTTTCTAATTAAATGAACATTTAAAATCAGTTTAACTTTTGGACTTTAGCGTAAAATTTGGAAAATTCGGTGTGTTTAGAATTGTTCCTTCAATTTATGTTTCTAATAAAGTGAAGCATTTTATAATGAATGGTTGACAGTATCAAAAGGGCAAACATAAACATGAGAAGATGCATAAATGTCTTGTAATTGTGTAGAATTTAAGGTGAAGATGAATCGAAGCCAAAGTTCAAATTTTCAAGAGCACGGATTTGGAGAAGCAAACATCCGTTTGAGCTGAAAACCTAATCGAATGCTTACCACCAGCTAGTGATCAATCGATTAAGTTTTCAGCTTAAGCGGATGTTTGGTTCTTCAGATCCGTGCTCTTGAAAATTTGAAGTTTGGCTTCGATTCATCTTCACCTTAATTTTTACTTGAAATAATTTTTAATTCAGCTAGATATATGTTTTACACCTGCCTTATGAAATCAATTGAAATTTACAGGATCCTGTTATGAAACCTCAAGAACCTTATAGGAATCTTCAGGCTCTCATAAGAAATCTACAGAAAAAAAGCATCTTACCAAGCATCCGAAGGATCTCGCAGAGCGTTCTCAGGATGTTGCTAAGGATTTTGCTATGAGTTAACATCTTGGAATTCCGCTGCGATGTTGCCGAAAATTCTCAAGCCTCCGATGAAAAAATTTGAAAGTTTATTATTATTAGGCTACCACTAGCACACCTCAAATTCCTCTGGGAACCTTTTCAAAATCCTCAAGCTTTCGCCGAAAATATTTAAAATACTACTAGAAATTCACATTATCCCGCTTAAAATTTACAGGACGCCCTAGAGTTTATTAGGAATCACCAGATTTTGAACATAATCCTCCATAACCAGTTATACACTTTAAAGATCCCTCAAGAAGCTCTCAGTGTCCACTTGGAATCTGCAGATAGATATCCTCATGAATTCGTTAAAATTTCTGAAAAGTCTCACAAGAACGGAGAATCCCTTAAGGATTCTCCAGGGTACAGTTAGGAAACTCATAGACTCAGCTCGTGATGATGTTGAGACCCGTATCCTTGATTTACAATCTTGTACAAAATTCTGCATAGTCTCTTAACAAATCTAATGCCTTATAGAGTATATAGAAAAGAGAGAACGTAGCTTTAAATAGTTGACGCAGAAAGATCAATATACACACCAATACCACAGACAAAAAGTAAAAACACTCTCAGTCGTATTTATCGCACGCTTCAATGGTATTATTGAAAATAAATTGTAGTTTGGACTGCATTCGCATTTGTCATGTTATTTAATGAAATTTAAAAAAAAAGTTTCTGATACACGACATTTTGCTGTACATATTTGTATCTATTATTGCGGTGTGTTTTTACATACGCAATGTATGTAAATCCATAATAATAAAGACAGCGAGACAAAATTTATGATTGTAACTCTGTGTGGGTCATAGATTTTTCGTTGCTCTTATGTCGGTGCTGGTGCTTCGTTCGAACAAGCTGTTCCAAATCTGAAGAACAGTGTTTTTTATTGTATCACCTACTGGCAGACTCAAGTGGGCTGGTTACTTAATATGAATGCCTATGAAAAGAGGTTGGTCTTAAGTTGAGATACTGGTGGAGATTATTGGTGTCATGAAACGTTGCCTATGTATGACTAATGACCATTTTGAAGTAAATAAGCGCGTACGCGAGTCCTTAGTAGTTGGTGAGATTTGGGGAAACATCGACGAAAATGGAGATCTGGAATGTTATCGGTGGGAAGTTGACATGCTTTTCAAGTGACTAAAGCAACAGACACGATAATATTTACAAAAATTTACAAATTTCAATGGTATTGAAAAATGTTGCCAAAAACGGATCCATTTTGTTGCCAAAATCGGGGGGTGCCAAAATCGGAGCATGCCAAAAACGGAGCATGCCAAAAACGGAATCCCACTGTATATTAAAAGCACTTATTAACAGCCATAATATAGATTTGTTTTGCCTAAATGAAACATCAAAATTCTTTCGCATTCCAAAATTTAATATAATTCGAAAAGATAGGGACTCTTCATATGGAGGAGTACTTATTGGAATTCATGACGATATTGAATTTAAGAATTTAGATTTAACATTGCATTCGCAAATTGAATACGTTGCTGTTTCTATTAAAAGAGAAAATTGTGAATTTTCTATTATTTGTTTTTATATCCCACCTAATGTCAGTTTTTCGTTGTCGCAAATTTAAAGGATTTTAAATGAAAATCCTCCTCCATTTTACATATTAGGTGATTTTAATGCAAATAATTTTGCTTGGGGTAGTGACAAAACTGATGGTAGAGGTTCATTAATTATGGATTTAATTGATGAATTAAACTTACATATTCTCAATGATGGATCTATTACTAGGATTGTTGTACCACCTGATCAACCTTCTTGTATTGATTTATCTCTTTGTTCTAATAGTTTATCAATGAAATCTTCTTGGAAAACTATTGATGATCCTAATGGTAGAGATCATTTACCAATTTTAATTGAAATTCAAAATCCAGCTCGTGGTAATTTATTACACGATTCTCATGTTCCTGACCTTTGTCAAAATGTTAATTGGACAAAATTTTCTGATCTTATATCCTTTTCCTTAATTAATATTAACAATCTGGATTCTCCAATTGAAAATTACAATAATTTTTCAAAATTACTAATTGATTGCTTGCGTAAATCTCAAACCAAAAAAATTGTGGATCATTATAAAAACAAGCGTCCATGTTTCTGGTGGGAAAATGAATGTTCCATTGCTCTAAAATAAAATCAGATGCTTTTAAAAAAAAATTCGCAGATCAGGCTACAGAAATGATTATTTTTTATATTGTAAAGCTGAAGCATTGTTCATTAGACTTACTAAATCCAAGAAAGGAAATTAGTGGAAAAATTTTGTCCAAAATCTTGATCAGGAAACATCATTATCTACTTTGTGGTCAGTTGTGTTTGCATCTAAAATTTGCCCTGATTTTGTTCCTAAATCCATCAAGTTTAAAAATAGTAGTCAAAATCATTTTCCTGAACTTTGTAATCCACTTTCATTAGCTGAATTAAATTTGGCATTATCAATTACTAAAAATACAGCTCCAGGAATTGATAACATTAAATTTATTGTTTTGAAAAATTTACCTGATGAAGGAAAACTTCATTTACTTTCAATATATAATGATTTCTTATCTCAAAATATAATTCCCTATGAATGGCTTTTCATCAAAGTCATCAGTATTCTTAAATATGGTAGAGATCCTTCATTAGCTGATAGTAGGAGACCGATAAGTTTGTTATCATGTTTACAAAAACTTTTAGAAAGAATGATATTGAATCGTCTCGAATTATGGGCAGAGAACAATAACATTTTTTCATCTTCTCAATTTGGATTTAGAAGAGGTCGTGGTACTCGTGACTGTGTTTCACTTTTGGCGTCACAAATTCAACTATTGTTTAATAAAAAACAGGATGTAGTTTCCACTTTTCCTGGTGTTTCTGGAGCCTATGATTCTGTACTTATTGAATTACTTTTCGAAAAGATGAATCATTTAAAAATTCCAAAATTAATTACCAATTTCATTTACAATTTATTTTCTTATAAAATTATGATTTTTTTTCACAACGGATGCTCAAAATTATCAAGATATAGTTTTTTGGACTTCCACAAGGATCTAGTTTGAGTCCGTTTTTATACAACTTGTTCACCAGGGATATTGCATCAATTATTCCAAATGGTTGTTATTTGCTTCAGTTTGCCGATGATAATGTTATTTCTATTAGAAGCAAAAATAGAGAAGTTATTAGAAATTTTATGCAATGTGCTTTGAATAATATTGATTCATGGGCTCATGAGAATGGTTTTTCATTTTCAGTTCAAAAAACTAAATACATCATATTTTCAAGGAAACATTCTAATATAACTATTAACTTGTGCCTTAATGGAATTGAAATTGAACAAGTTGATGAGTATAAATATCTTGGTATATGGTTTGATTTCAAATTGAATTGGAACATTCATATTAAACAAATTCAAAAAACATGTTCGAAAAGAATTAATTTTCTTCGCACAATCACAGGTACTTGGTGGGGTGCTAATCCATCTGATTTAAAAACGCTTTATAAAACTACTATACGTTCAGTTAAGGAATATGGTTGCTTCGCTTTTGGAAGTGCTGCAAATACATATTTTGTTAAACTTGAAAAAATACAATTTCGTTGTTTGAGAATTTGTTTGAAACTTATGAATTCAACTCATACTCAATTAACTGAAGTTCTTACCGGTATTGTTCCTCTCAAAATTCGTTTTCAAGAACTAAATTGCAAATTTTTGATTAATTGTTTCTCAAGTAATCATCCAATTATCAACATTTTGAAGTCCCTATTTGAAATTAACCCGACGAGCAAAATATTGAAATCTTATATTCATTGCTCAACTGAAAGTATTGTACCAATTCCATTGAATGGTTTTTACATTTGTAAAATTGATGTTCATACATATCAACCTTTGATTGACTTGTCGTTATTTCATGAATCAAAACAATTTCCAAAACATTTACATCCTCATTTTGCCAACGGTGGTAGGTCATTTGGCATAAAGTCGTTTGGCATAAAGCCGTTTGGCATAAAGTCGTTTGACATAATGGTCATTTGGCATAAAGTCGTTTGGCATAATGGTTGTTTGGCATAATGGTCGTTTGGCATAATAGTCGTTTGGCATAATGAGTCTGAAACCAAGAATTTCTCAATTTTCGTTTTTACGTTTCTATTGAATCTTTCTGATGACACAAGGCTTGTTTTGGAGTCAATTGATACAAAATGGCACTCTATTCAACAATCATTCGTTCTTGAATAAATTTAAGCAGATTAGGAAAGTTATTGCCAATAGTATTTTATTATTTATCCAGATATTACCCTTCTTTCATATATTAATTCTTCTTTTGAGTTTCGCTATTGGAAAAAATTTTTGCACTGAAGATTTTTATTTATTTAGCACAAATTTACCCTTCTATTAATTGTTTTATTTTTTTTTTTCCTAAATATGAAGTAACCATTATTATAGGTATGAAAACTGTTGATTTTAAATTTCAATTAATTTCTCCTTCTTTTATGCATAGGCTGTTCTTTGGAGCTATATTTTTTAAGTATTTTTGTATACAACTGACAAAAGGACGGCAATCGATAACATTGATCTGCTCAAATTATCAGCGAAAAGAGAAATCGATTACTGCAGTTACTTTGATGGGTTGTGCTACTTTTCCCCGAATGCCATTTCCCGAATATCCCGTTTCCTCGACTAGCCCACTCCCCCGGAAAATTTTTAGCACCCATAATTGTCGTAACTATATACATTTCAGGGGGGTGAACGAACTGACTATCTAATATGCACCCTTCTTTATTTAATTGGCGGTTTTTTTCGAGTTTTACCGTCTTCAGCATTTTTGCTAACATGTGTATAGCCGAGAATGACAGAATGCTTCCTTCTGTTGACTGTTTATCGTTCTTTCTTGACACCACTTTTCGGTGGAACCAGTCATTGCCGCAATAATTATTGGCGTCAATTCTTGTATTGGTTTAATTGTAAATTTTGCCTTCTTTTAAAAATAGGCTGTTTTTTATGTTTATACTGTTATAAATTTTATTATTTAGTAAAGCTAATTGTGAACCATTTTTATTATCAATTCTTGCTAGATGTGTTGTTAGAATTATAATTATTTCAGAACCTGCCAATATTCAATATATACTTTTCTTTTTTAAAAAAAAACGTGTGAAACGCTTCCGAGATATGCTGGAAAATATATTATTTCAATCACAAGTTTTCCCTTTTCTCGATAATAGACGGTGTTTTTGATGTACACTTCCAAAATTAGAATTTATATTGAACCGTTGAAAAGTTTTGCCACAAATATTTTCTTTTAAAGATGTGTTGTTCATTTGAGCTGTGCTGTGAAAAGATTTTTTTTTTGCGTTAGAGTCTGAAACATTTTAAACGGAAAATAATCTGCTCTCGTATAAAGGCTATTTTTGCATTAAGTCGCATTAATAGATCTTTTGATTAGAGCTTTTGATATTATGCAAAAAAAAATCATTCTTCTATCAAGTAATTTTCAGCGAGTGTTAAGTCCAAACTGGGACAGAGCTTGATATGCAGCGAAATATTCTATGAGCGTTCCCTTGGTGAATAACTGCAAACTTTCCTTGCCAATTTACTGTTTTGCAATATGTATATCGCAACAAGCTCAAGGGTTCTCTATGTTCTGAGATGTAGAGACCCGTCACGAGTTTTATTTAGTAATGCTCTATAATGTCACAACAATTTTTGAAATTCTTAGCTCGGATAATCTCTGAACGAACACCACGCTTGTTTAGAACCTACCAAAATTTTTTGATGAGGGCTCGGTGGTGTTTATCTCGGTAACAGCTTAAAAAATGCCGATATTTATTTCAAGTCAATCATTATGCCAAACGGCCATTATGCCAAACGACCATTATGCCAAACAGCCATTATGCCAAACGACCATTATGCCAAACGACTTTATGTCAAACGGTTTTATGCCAAACGACCTTATGCCAAACGACTTTATGCCAAACGGGGTACAATCTTTGCCAACATCTTATTTGAGCGTAAATTCGATGGAATTGCCCCTGCACAATTTTATTTCACGGATGGTTCATTAATTCAAGATATCGCGGGTTTTGGAGTATATAATACGTTCTCGGCTCACTTTTTCAAATTGCAAGCTCCTTGTTCTATTTTCGTAGCAGAATTAGTCGCTTTATACTTTGCTTGCAACTTGATTAACACCCAAAAGGCCAAGGTAATTTCGGTATCAAATTTTCAAATTGAAAAATTCATAACTCAGGTGAATTTCAACCGATCTTTATGAAAATTGGAGACAAGGGCCAGTTTTTATTCTAGTTTTGATCAAACGGATGGTATGGACCGAAATGCGGATGGTTCCGGATTTATTCCAGATTCCCTTGGGGTACCTAGCTTAAGCCATTTGGGGTATTTCAATCAAAACTATTTTTTTCTCTATGGAATCACATGGAACCCTTATTATAAATCCAAACGTTATCAATGGTGATTCTAACAGAGAATATTCTGAATTTCTAGAGAACCTCCGGATGTTCCGAGGACCTCTGGAGTGCCCCGGGGGAACCAGAAATACGGACACTTGCATTTTTACCTAGAAACATGCCTTGCGACAGCTCATTCTTCATGATTTCTCATAACTAGATGTCCCGTTACTGCTAAAAGGGTCTTGGACCAGTTTGGCCACTTCCGGAACATCCGGGGTGCCCTAGCGGAACCCGTAGTAGAAGACATTGTCAATTTTATTCCAAAACACATCGTGTGATAGCTCATTTTTCATGATTTCTCATAACGAGATGTCTCATTACTGCGAAAAGGGTCTTGGACCAGTTTGGCCACTTCCGGAACCTCCGGGGTGCCCCAGCGGAACCCGTCATAGAGGACATTGTCAATTTTATTCCAAACCACATCGTGTGACAGCTCATTCTTTATGATTTCTCAAAACCAAATGCCCTGTTACTTTAAAATGATCATTGGCCACTTTGGCCGCTTCTGGAACCCCTGGGGTACCCCGGCAGAACCTGTAGTAAGGGACAATCCCGGATTTGCTCAAAAGTGCATCATGCGACTGCTCATTTTTCATGATTTCTCTTGAATAGGCTATCAATCGGCATAAAAACAGTCATTGGCCACTTTGGCCTCTTCTGCAACCCCTGAGGTACCCCGGCGGAACCTGTAGTAGGGGACAATCCCGGTTTTGCTCTAAAATGCAGTTTTCCAGCAATATCTGTATAATTTCTGTTACCTTTTATTACCAGGATTTTCTTTGTAAAAAAAGAGTCCTTTCTGCTTGTAGACATAACGTGAGATATCCCTTTTATTATTTTTTGAATGCAATTTTTAAATTATTATAATATTTAAGAACTTCTATATTGTTGATAATTTCAAATTTTATTATTTTCTCTTTCTTGTCACTTACCATTACAAACAATTAGAACAAAATTTCATGGTCTGTTCTTCGTGCTCATGAAGAACACACACACATATTTTGTGCATACACAGCAGTATACGCTGGTTTTTTCGATCTTTTGAGCGATGGCAAAGCTGACATCGCTTTTTTCCAGAGGTTTTGGAGATCTTTGATGGAGTTCCATTTTTGCAGTCTGCACATTTGTAAACCTGCTTTAGTTTTGTATGGACGTTGCAAGTCGTAATTCTGCATTTTGAGCAGCTTGCCATCTCTCCCTGTTGTCCGCACACCCCACATTTTGCGGTTGGTTTCGAACATTCCCCATATAAACCTTCGTAATTTTCAATAAAAGTTTTTATGTTCTTTCTCAGCTCTTTGTGTCCGTCCGCTTCCTGACGTGCTCAATGGCTAAATCCTTAGCCAGCTACTCCAAAAATTTCCGTTTTCGGGATGGGCAACCCTTTTGCCAGCTTGGATTCGCTGATGTGAATAGTATATATGCATTATGCACACATAATTCGACACAATTTTCCATCAGCGCCAAGGTCCACCTCCTCGTCTTTCGCTGACAGGTATACTCTCCAGTATGCCGGTCAGTTAGGTCCACTCCAGCCTTGTATTGGTTGTATAATAACACCACCCGAGGTTTCTTCATGTCCTTCAGAATCTTATCCTAAAAGTTGGAATATATGCAAATGATGTACTAAACAGCCAACCTTCAAGTAATCGTCGAACAACCTTCGCTTTCATCGGCGTTTTAGTTACCGATCGTTTCGAATCACTTTTGGATCGAGATGTGCTGGCTTCAGAAGAACTGTGCTCATTCATTCCGTTGTTCTCAATTTTATCAGTCTCCTTCTCCATTGCATCAGGATCTGATGATAACAATAGGATGTTTTTTCCTACTTTTGGAATCCATGATGTTAGCATGATGTTTTCGTGATACGCCTGGAGACATGAACCAACTTCACGCTGAACATCTAGTTTTTTCTTTTTGTAAACAAGAAACTCATCCGGTATTTCCCGCTTGTTGGCACGCAGTGTGCCGACGCTGGTGAAACCAATGCTCAAAAGATCTTCACAAAGCGGAACACTGGTGAAAAAGTTATCGAAGAACACACGTCTTCCCGTTTCCTTGAACTTTTCAACCATGTCCAGAACAACACGTCGACCTAGATTTTTTTTCGCTTTTGCCTCCAACTTTTCCTAAGGGAGAAAATTACATTCAATTGTTGAGTCTTTCATAAATGTATAATTATGGGTCAATTTAATTTGAATGTTATATAGAATTGAGTGACTAATAAGTGTAACCTTACTGAACATATATTGAGTGGATTTGTTGGAGTGACCTCTAAGAAAAAGTAACTTGATATTTCAATGAAATTTGAATGTAAAAAAAAAAGTAAACCAACGATAATAATTTCGGCTCCGTTATGCCCTGTGGCGCCCGAGCCTACCAAATAAATGGATAAGTATATAAAAAATCAATGAAATTTGTACTCGCATGTTCCAATATATCTGATGAGTGGCAGGAGATGATTTGCCCTTGTAATTGCAAATAAGAAACATATCCGTTCTAACCTTAACAACTGTAAAATATTGGCTTTCAGTATTTCATATTAGTCACTTTTTTGCGAAAAGAAATGTTTCCATTGATTGACTTACCAGAGTATACCTCGAAAAAGATGAAAAACGAATTCTCCGCATCAGAAATGCCCCAAATTTTTATGCCATACGGATGTGGTTTCGCTTTGATGTAAACTATGAAAAAACATCGCCCACGGTATGACACAATTCTCTCGTCAACAGTCAAGTTCTTACTAGGATTGTACTTCGAAGAGAAATTTTCTCGAAACTTGTCCAAGAACCAACGAACCTTCAATAGGCGGTCAGATGATGCAGATGGACCGTTCAGCTCACGTTGTAGCGCGCGACGATTAGCAGAGTCATCAAATCGAATATGTCGCGTAATCTCTTTGTATCGATTTCTCGACATAACAGCTTTATAGAATACGATCCCATTCACAGAATCCGTCGACCACAACTCTTCAATACTCACTTTATTCGCGTGCATTCGGCCTGCGTTTATGAGAATTCTCAGCCACGCCTGAATCGTGCAGCGCGAAACTGGGCGAAAGCTTGTATCCCCTTGTGCAGCAGCTTCTCCATTAGTGAAAACAACGATCCTGTCCATCATTTCCTTGTCAAAAAACTCCATAAACGCATGTATGGGTGATGTAATACGTTCCAAACTTATGTTAAAACTTCTGTCACACTTGGATTCCGCCACTTTTACCGGGAAGTTACAAGGATGCTTTGTCGTCCACTTAAAATCTCCTACTCTATTTTCAAACTCGATTTCATCGTCATCATAAGCGAACGGATGCTCTTCTACACATTCTTCGTCACTATCTAAGTCACACTCGTTCAAATCTTCATCTGAATTTACGTTCACAATATCCGATTCAGATTCCGACGACATTTTTTCCTTTTGAAACTTTCGGAATTACATGCACGAGTCACACGGTGACTTCAACGGCTACGGGAAGGCAGAGGCCAACATGCGAGGATTTTCATGTGGAATTCGTAAGGATTGTACGTACCCAGGAAGAACATTTATCGTAAGGAGTAAATTTGGCACAACCGAACCGATCAACATACGAACTAATTGTGATTCCATTCACGATCATAAACGAAGATCACACAATGCAATCGGAAATGCGCTACGTATTCTATTGTTCGTGCTTCCGTTCGGAAAGTGATAAAAGAGAGTTGAGAGAGCACTCTCACGAACTAGCCTGGTGGTACAGTCATAATACAAGCATCGGTCATTTACATTTGAATTGCATGACGAGTTGGCAGACTAATAATTGTGACAGAGTGATCCATAGCTGTTTGATGAGTGTAGTAGATACTGTATATGTTGTTTGCACTTGATGTGAATACCTTACAGATATGTTTGACTCATTTGATTCCTGGCGTGTGAATTCAGTTTACCTAAGAAGAGTGACCTGCTGGTATGCGACATTTGGCAGGACGTCATGTTGCAGTATTTGATACTCGAAACCATCAGAAAAAAGGGTCCGCCAGTACAAAGATATTATACTCTTCCCATACAAATTAGAAAATTGCTATGAGTTAAAGCTGTGGCTATGCGTATTTTGTAGAAAACTCATAACTGTTATCTTCTACAGGCTTCGTCGGGAAATCTCAGGATTTTCGGGAGTGATAAAAGAATAACGATCCTTTTCTTGTTAACGGAAATCGTGGAAATTATATGTAACAAATCATGAAGAAAGAACTACCACTTGACGTATTTTGTCCAAATTCCATATTTGTATAGAGTGGAAAAGAATATTTTTATTTGTGATAGATAACCTACTTATAAGAAATAAAAAGAGCATATTTGTATTCTGTATGAGCGCCAGAAACAATTTATAAAATTATTACGTTTGTACTCAAAAAAAAAATGCATGTTAATGAATTCGAAACAATAAAAAAAATCATAGTTGTGTTCTGCATAGCATAACAATAAAATGTTTTTGCTTTGGTCAAACGGTTGTCGAAAACATAAGTGGAGTCAATGAATCTTACACTTGTTTGAAAATCGCATTCATAAAATAAGAGAAAAGATATTTCACGGCAAGTCTAGAAGTAAATGAAATAATGTCATTCAAAAGGTTCTATTTACAAAGGAAATTCTATCGATGAAAAATCATGAAGGAAGAACTGTCACACGGTGTACTTAGGATCGAAAACAAAAACGTTTCCTAATACAGAATTCGATGGAAACCCTTAGGAGTTTCTGGATATGTCCAACATATCAATGACAATTTTCATACGGCAGGTGACCTACATATTTGAAGAGAGCTGTAGCATTATGCTATTTTGAATACAATGGAATTGACCCCCACCACATGATTCGGCGGTATACACCAGGGGTTCCGAGAGTGATGAAAGTGGCCATGTAAAGAGTAGCTCACTTGTGAGAAAACTGCATTTTAGAGCAAAACCGGGATTGTTCCCTACTACAGGTTCCGCCGGGGTACCCCAGGGGTTCCAGAAGAGGCCAAAGTGGCCAATGACTGTTTTTATGCCGATTGATAGCCTATGCAAGAGAAATCATGAAAAATGAGCAGTCGCATTATGCACTTTAGAGCAAAACCGGGATTGTCCCCTACTACAGGCTCCGCCGGGGTATCCCAGGGGTTCCAGAAGAGGCCAAAGTGGCCATTAACTGTTTTTATGCCGATTGATAGCCTATGCAAGAGAAATCATGAAAAATGAGCAGTCGCATGATGCACTTTTGAGCAAAACCGGGATTGTCCCTTACTACAGGTTCCGCCGGGGTACCCCAGGGGTTCCAGAAGCGGCCAAAGTGGCCAATGACCATTTTACAGTAACAGGGCATTTGGTTTTGAGAAATCATAAAGAATGAGCTGTCACACGATGTGGTTTGGAATAAAATTGACAATGTCCTCTATGACGGGTTCCGCTGGGGCACCCCGGAGGTTCCGGAAGTGGCCAAACTGGTCCAAGACCCTTTTCGCAGTAATGAGACATCTCGTTATGAGAAATCATGAAAAATGAGCTATCACACGATGTGTTTTGGAATAAAATTGACAATGTCTTCTACTACGGGTTCCGCTAGGGCACCCCGGATGTTCCGGAAGTGTCCAAACTGGTCCAAGACCCTTTTAGCAGTAACGGGACATCTAGTTATGAGAAATCATGAAGAATGAGCTGTCGCAAGGCATGTTTCTAGGTAAAAATGCAAGTGTCCGTATTTCTGGTTCCCCCGGGGCACTCCAGAGGTCCTCGGAACATCCGGAGGTTCTCTAGAAATTCAGAATATTCTCTGTTAGAATCACCATTGATAACGTTTGGATTTATAATAAGGGTTCCATGTGATTCCATAGAGAAAAAAATAGTTTTGATTGAAATACCCCAAATGGCTTAAGCTAGGTACCCCAAGGGAATCTGGAATAAATCCGGAACCATCCGCATTTCGGTCCATACCATCCGTTTGATCAAAACTAGAATAAAAACTGGCCCTTGTCTCCAATTTTCATAAAGATCGGTTGAAATTCACCTGAGTTATGAATTTTTCAATTTGAAAATTTGGTACCGAAATTACCTTGGCCTTTTGGGTGTTAAGGAGTGTCCACCAAATATTTACATTGTATGTTCTGATAGCTTGAGTTGTCTTCATGCTTTGAACACCATTTCTTTCAATTTCAAAACTCATTATATATTATTTATGTTGAAACAACTTTTATTTGACTTACACTCTCAGGGATTTATCATAAAAATAATATGGATCCCTTCCCATTGCAAAATTTATGGTAATGAACAGGCTGATTTATTGGCTAAATTTGGTGTTGCTCGGGGGCTTATTTATAACCGTGACATTTCTTCTTCTGAATATTATCCCAAATTAAAAGAATATTCCATTAGTAAATGGCAAACTTGTTGGAATTCTAGCGACAAAGGAAGATGGTGTTATTCAATTTGTCCTAAGTGTGTGGCACTGAATAAACATTGTTATGTATCTTGGCTTCTAAACCTGTTATGATGGGCGACAATCAAAAGCCTATTAGAATAATGTAGCATTGAATCGCACATCAAACGATCTAGTAGGCATGGAACAACTTCGACGACTCACTCCTATGGACCAGTACATGAGTTCACGAATTTGACGTTTTAGCGGTGCCGAATTCACTAGTTGCCATGGTCACGTAAATAACACGGCACCGCTGAAACGTCAAATAGTGAACTCGTGCATAGGCCCATAGTAACATCAGAGTGAAATGTCAAGTTCTTCGTGGGGCTCCCGTTTGCCCACTTCGATTCCGAACTACACATTTGGCGAACCTGCCGGAATTTAAAACTAATTTTCGTGAGCCTGGATTTCTTAGCAAACAGGAGTGTCCACAGGAAAATGTGTTTGTTCCGACACCGCGTGTGAAAGTCAGTGTTTGTGGAGTGATTATGCAGTGAATTTTCAGCCTGAGAAAGATTTGAAAAAAGAATGATTTCTGTAAGTAGGGAAAATTATTGTTTTCTGAGAACAGTTAAAAAATACTACGGCTGACTGAGGAGACAAGGTGAGAAAATTATTTAACCGCTGCACTACACGTTGAACCAGTATTTCTTGCTCTAAACCAGCATCTTTTCAACAGTTTCAGTTGCGCAAGAGTGCTTTCGAAGGGTTTTCTTTTGTTGTGCTTGAGAAAAAAAATCAAACAGATTGATTTGATTGAAATAGTCGAATATACATGTTTGACAAAAGTACATACACTATTTCAGAACAACTTAATCAATTAAAAATGATATTCATTTTAAAAAACCCTACACAGCTAAAAACATGTTGTAAATTTAAGTTTATTTTCATGCACATATTTGGAGCATCAAAATAAACCTAAATTTCAACGACCAATCCATTATTTTTCAATCGAATTCACTTTAAATTTACACGATCATGTAATATTCAACCATTTTTAGTTGAAAATTGAATATATATTCATTTAAATTTACATTATGCTGTAACAACACACGAATTTGATTTATTTTTACAGTAGACTTCAGTTTACATCACATTGAAAATTAAATATTTTTTTCTGTGTAGGGCAAATTCACCTCAGATACAAAGTAAACATTCTGCCAAAAACGGGAACTTATTTTATAGCATTGGTTTATTGAAAAAAAAGGTAAGCTTAATGGAAAGAGAATTCTAGAGCAGAATTATTTTTCCAAAGGAGTCGATTGGATATGTCCGTGCAGAATTTGTAAAATAAATTTGATATGTTTCGTAGCATTTTGAAAATCTTTTGTAGCATGTGTGCTGTTTTTATCGTCGATTTTGTCTTAATATATTCATTTCAATTGCTATTTTAGAGATAACTTTCCGTTTTACGATTGAACAGAAAGCTACCGCAGCTGTCATATTATTGATTTTTACGTAGCATCATCAATCGAATGCAATGATACTTTGGAAACCACACCGATGACTGTTGTTTTTTGCTGTTTTATGCGCATCTTGTTATACTACTTTGTTGTGATTGAATGATTTAATTCAATTATGGAAAGATTCTCAAGCCTGCGATAGATCTATGGGGCTACCGCAGGACGGAATATGTCCGAAAGGTCCGCACAATTACAAATCCCTTCGTATTTACTATTTCGAAGGAAATTATTTGTTTACTTTTAGTGGTTATATTTCAATAAAATTGAAATGAATCGAATGAAAATTGAATGTTGGTGAGTCTGAAAGATTGTTGTCTTTAACCCTTGCGTATACAGTAATGTCTCACCTAACAGCTTAAATATAAAGCTGTCTGATTCGGTGAAAAAAAAAGTTGCATCGATTATCAGTAAGATCGAGCTGATTATTACCTAATGTACTTTTTTTAATTAGCACCATGTATCATATGACTATTGTTTTGTCATGAAATAACTTGAGAACGGATCACGAATTGACGTGCTTTTTTTACTGTTGAATTCGACAAGGGATGCGACATGTTCATGCGAAGAGAAAGTTAGAGAAAGTCTCCGAAAAAAATCAGGAAATCGGGATAAGACTAATGTGTCATTTTGTATAGGGGATGGCATGGTGTTTTACTACAGCCTACTTGATGACAAGACAAAAGTTTGCCGGGACCACTAGTATAGAATAAAATAGAACAAGGTATATACTAAACAAGTAAAGTCAAACAAATTTTTGAGTGAGTATTGCGGATTGTATGTCTAGCAAGATGAAAGTCAAACGCAGATGCTACTCTGTTGAACACGCATTGCAGTCCATTGACAGCAATATTTTGTCCAAAATTAGTTCGTCTTAGATACTGTTGTGATTCTTCTGTAGGTCAATTCGGATCTAAGAAAAAGTTGAAATCAAATCTAATATTAAATTTTCATTTTCGATCTAAATACAGTTTTCGCTGTTATCTGAGCAGCTGTTTGTCTGTGGCATATAGCTCAAAACATTTATAGTTCATTTCAATCGACGGTTTGAGAACAAATAAATGAAAGAATGAATGTTATTCCTGTACTCGACAGTTTTTAGCAGTAGCCTCAAAATGTTGAATAAAAAGGAGAAAAACTCATTCTACTACTTAAAACCAAAATGGCGTCAGAATCCAAGATGGCCGCCAGATTTTTGCACTCAAAATGACTCGAAAAAACTTACGATTGAAAACTTATATCAATATTGTACGAAAAATGATGTTTGCATTGATTGCTCTCGCCATATACGACAAAATCGTAGATCATGATTTAGAAAATCGTTTATTTCATAAGGTAAATACAATTGCTTCCCTAGTTTTGTAGCCTATCTTACTCAGTTTTTTCTCAGCATTTTGATGGTGATCCCAGAACTCAAAATGAGCGCTAATGGGCTTTTTCGAAATCTGTTTAGCTAGCTGGTAGACTAGAGGTCCACCAATTTGGCCTGGTTTCAGCGAGAATAGCTCATGTGTTAACATATTTTAGATGGATGAGATGAATCAGACTAGGGCTAAACATCAAAAAAAAATAGAAAGATGACTATTTTATGTATGAAAAATAACTCAAATTGTTGGTTTATTTCATTGAAAAGATACTGAGATTCGATTTCTAAATTTAACTTCATCGTTTGAATACTTTGAAAGTGCTGCTTGTAACGAGCCCGAGACCAACTACATATAGAACTGTAACATTTCAACAATTGGAAAGTTCACTCGAAAGACTAATATCCGAGGTCTCTTCATCAGTATTCGTCCTTTTCTTGCCCGAATCGCTTGGATTACTTTTATGTGTACTCACTACCCTGTAATCTTCAACAATAAAACTTAAATTTCAATATCACCAGGCGAATTGGGAGCGAAAGATGTGCTCTTCTTTGGTGTACGGCATAATGGATCCCCATAAAAAGTAATAAAAGGCAGAATCCAAAGGAAAACAACATCAAACCAGAACTAAATGAAACTGCAACCGAAGCACCAATCAGCAGTGCAGCGATTTTCATCCAGTCTTGAAGACGGAGACGATGACGATGCCCGAACTGGCCATCGGAATGGACGACTCTTTTTTTCTTCCAGGACCCATCGTCCAGTTGCACAAAACCCTCCGAACCAAGGTGAAGCGAATCTCGCGCGCGATATATTCCGCAGCACACAGAAAATGAAAAAGTAATTCTGTATATTATTGAATTCGACATATTAATGTGATAACGAAAATTTATACCATTTGAAACATAACGAGAAAAAGAGGGTGAAAGGAGATCGCAAGACGGAACGGAACGGCAGCCAAGCCGAGCGATCGATGTGTCCGCCTGGGCCTGGGTTCAGTGAGAAAAACGCTGGACATTGGTTCCTTTGCTGGACAGGGACAGGGATCGGGCGTGGACACGACGCACAGTGGTAACATTTGTTCTTAGAAACGGTCATAAATGATCTCATTCAATGTCTAATGTCAGGGTAAAGTCAATCATCGTCGAAAATTGCCAAATCCATTAAGTTTTGAATATAGAAACCCATATGTTATATAGTTATTCAAAGAGAGTCACCTAAAAAATCTGATTTTATACTTTTCACCTAAGTTTTTGAATGCTTCTTAGAAATTTGTCAACTGTTTTACAATAGTTTATACGAAATTACACAAAAATTTTTTTTGTCAAAATTTCTCTGAAGACAGATGCTAGAGTTTGATAAGTTTTCATTCATGAACCAATAATATTGGAAGGATTTTCAAAAAGTTCAAACCTTTGAAGATGTCACCAAAAATCTAAGAAATCATCGAAGAATCAAATTATAATGAATCAACATCAACCAATAGGAAAGAGAAAAACAAGCCAACTATTTGTTCGAGTTTTGGCCTATGGGCGGTTACACTGTGCGACGTAGCGTAGATACCTTTCGCAGCACCAACTGACTGACGGACGAGCTGACCAACCGACTGAGGCTCTCTTGAGGATGCAATTCGACAACGACGTGACGAAGGAAGCAAATCTGCTCCACAGTCCAGAGACTCAAAGACCAGACATATACGTAGGTAAAGGTGGTGGTCGGCGATGGAAAAGATTTAACACTTCGAGGCGATTGTTGACTAGCACCTCTTTTTTCTTAATTCTTTTATTATTTGCTTCACTTGGGAAATTGGTGCCGGGGATTTGACCCGGTTACGGAAAAAGGTGGAATGCAATTATTCTGGGTCCTTCAATTGCTGGCAATTTGCGAGTTTCGACGCTTAGCAGTTTATTTGAGGGGAAGCTGTACCTATGGATCTTGAACTGAAATATTTCAATTGTTATTCTGATCTTATGCTTATAAATGAGACATAACCACAATGTCGTAGGCTGACTAAATAAAATAGCGTTTCAATTCAAAGTTTCAATATTAATATTAACTTAACTTAAATATATAACGCATTAACCCTCTAATACCTAAATTTTTATTTTAGATCTAAGTATCATTTTTCGCTATCAAAAATCGATTTGAACACGTTTTGGACAATTATCGTGATTTTGCCTAAAGGTGGAGAAGGACTACGAATGGATACCGGTGATGTATCACTTTGTAATTATAACACTTTGCTTTAGTTCTGAAGATGGTCACGGAAGGTGAACCTTCTTCATTAATGTCCGAAGTTGAACTCGTCTTTATTCAATCATACACTTCAAACGTTAACATAGCAATCAAGAAAAGACCGAAAGTTCCTGGTTCATAGTTTACCAAAACTAGGTTAAACAACATCGGCACCAAATTCCGATGTGTCAAATATTTATAAACTTTCGCGTGGTGTTGTTCCACACATGCTACGTTTGAGTAACATGTTATTGAACAAAACGCACTTCAGCGACTTCCTATGAATTTGATCAATTCATCTACTAATATTGAATACATTACTCAACACAATAATTGTTATTCACAAATTTATGAATAATATTTTTTTTTGATTTTTTATTTTTTTTTTTTGAGCGTAGGGTCCTTTTTCAATTTTACTTTTTGGTACTGATTTTTAACAATAACAAAAACTCTGCTCTGCTCTGCTCTGCTCTGCTCTGCTCTGCTCTGCTCTGCTCTGCTCTGCTCTGCTCTGCTCTGCTCTGCTCTGCTCTGCTCTGCTCTGCTCTGCTCTGCTCTGCTCTGCTCTGCTCTGCTCTGCTCTGCTCTGCTCTGCTCTGCTCTGCTCTGCTCTGCTCTGCTGCTCTGCTCTGCTCTGCTCTGCTCTGCTCTGCTCTGCTCTGCTCTGCTCTGCTCTGCTCTGCTCTGCTCTGCTCTGCTCTGCTCTGCTCTGCTCTGCTCTGCTCTGCTCTGCTCTGCTCTGCTCTGCTCTGCTCTGCTCTGCTCTGCTCTGCTCTGCTCTGCTCTGCTCTGCTCTGCTTATCAACAGACAGTGTAGCAGTCGAAGACCGCCGGAAGCTAGATGAGCGGATAAGGGGAAACCAACGTAGATGACAACCTCAACAATCTTTGTGAGTCCACAGAGCGGTGAGCACAACAGTGCGAGAGGTACTATTCAGAGACGACCTAGGAATGATTGGTTTGATGAGGAGTGCCAAAAGGGTGACAGATAAGAATAATATTGCCAGAAGCCGGATGTTAGTGTCTGCTACCCGGCAGATTAGAGAGCAGTACCAGGAAACGAGAGCAGCCGAGAAAAGAATTCACCGCAGAAAGAAAAAGCAGTATGAACAAAGACGAAAAGACCTCCATGTTTCTTGCAATTGCCCACAATTTTATGGCCCATAAGGGATGGTACACAAATTATGTCACGCTAAATTTCACCTTTTTCGACCCCCCCCCTTTGTCACACTTTTTGTATGAGTCCTCCGAAAATTTTGTAAGGCTTGTCACGCTTGGCTCGACCCCCTCCCCCCCCTTGGAGCGTGACGTAATTTAAAAGACACGGACACCGTCTTCAGCCATTTAGCTGCACAGACTGTAACTTAACACTAGACAACGGACAAGCATGCTCCAATGGTACAGCCGAGAAACATTCCCGACGAAAAGTTTAAATGGCTGCAGCGGGAATCGAACCCACACCCCATGACACGATACGCTCATTGCCTGACGACACTAACCGCACGGCCACGAAGCCCACAATTTGTGATAATATGAATTATCAAAACAAAAAAGTGTTTCATGTCGGACGTGTTTTTTTTTTGCTTTGTGAGAAATTTCGGTAGAAGTGGCGAAGAACGTGCGTTTACATTCAGCTGGCAGTTACGTGTTTAAATTATATTCCAGGTAAAATAAACATAAATACATGTATTCGAAAGCACTACAATCGTGGAGTTCGTGTAAATATACATATAGCGGTGTAAAAGAGACTGTCCGGGATTGTCGGCAAGTGGTTTTAAATCCGGACACCATTCTCAAACATTGTGTTTAAAGGATAAATCTGAAAGAAATCTCATATACATTATCATTCGGGGGTTGTCAGTAATTAGAATGAAGTTTTATGCTCAGAAAAGCAGTGTGACTCAAATATTTCCGAGGTTCAACCCCATATGTCCGGATGCAAATGAGGTAATTGAGCCAAAAAATTAAAACCATTTCATTAACATAAGCATTATTGATCATGCATTTAACGTGACATAAAATGCAATGAACTTTTTATGGATCTGGATGCAGTATTCCATATTGCAAGAGCGCGGTCCAGATTTTGATTCACAAGTGTTCGGATTTATGAACAAGTAATGCTTCTGGTGTCCGGATTTAAGGACAAGACAAGCTTGATTGTCTCGCTGATTTTCATGGTATTATTATAACTTTTATCATAAAATTTAATTTCAAGTTTTGTTATAAAACTATATGTAGCAATAATGAACTCAAATAATATTCGATGAAAAATTGTTTAGAACGGAGTTTGAACAAATGTCTCAGCTTAAGCGTCCGGGTATTGATGCAGCACGGTACATAATCATCCTTAGACCCAAGCAAAACTGGTGCAAAAGTCAAAACTGAAAAAGCAGTTTTCTCCTTTTAAACCAAAGCAATTCCACCGAACATGACGATTTTTTTTTTAATTCAATTTTTGTATTTTTTGAATCGCCTGAAAATTTGCATACAGATTCTTTATGACCAAAAATGCCATTTTGCACCTTCAAACCGCCATTTTGAACCTCGCCTTATTTTTGAGAAGGGCGTATCGGAAAATGCATAGCAAATCTTTAAAAAACTGTAACTCGAAAACGGTTTGTCCAATCGATTTGAGATCTTCAACAAAGTTGTAGGTATTGCTTTGGACTATATGGAGAAAAATATGCACGGTAAAAAAGTTACAGATTATTTTTTATTCCAAAAACAAAATTTTAAAATCGATTTTCTCCAGAAACGCAGTTTTGATTGTTTTTATTTTTGGATATGTTTTAGGGGACAATTTATGTGATTTATTGCACAATGTTTCAAAATGGAAGAATTATGGACAAAAAAGTTATGATTTTTTTTTTAAATTACAGATTTTGAAAAAAAATCGAAATAGAGGAATACAATAATTTTTTATGTTACTACTTGAAAGTACAGAAAAATTACAATCAAAAAATACTCAAGTAAATTTTTTCTAGGTTGCATCAATTTCGAGATATACTCATATTTATATAAAATTTTCAAAAAAAAAAGTAAAATAGGCCCTTTTCAAACATATTTCGTGTTTCTCCATACCAGAAATATTTTATTTTGATTGAGTGAATCGTAGCTGAATTGTTTATTGTTTGATCAAAACCTATATGCTCAAGTATTTAAAAAAGTATGCACGGTAAAAAAAATATAAACGAAATTTTCAAATGAAAATTTGAAGTTCATTGTTCTTAAAAACCGCAAAATTGATGTTTTTAATTTTTGGATATGTTTTGCAGCATATTGTTTGTAATTTCTTGCACAATGCCTCAAAACGGAAAATTTTTGGATAGAAAATAAAATATTTAAAAAATAAATAAATCGAATTTATGTAAATCGATGTTTTTGGTGCGTTTTTTTGAGTACAGAAAAATAACTATATATTTTTAAATATGAAAAATTTCTATCGAAAAATACTCAAGTAAAATTTAGCTGATATGCATCACTTCCGAGATATACACGGTAAATCTAAACGTGGCATTAAAAATGTGATTCTATCACAACGGCTTTGGTCCCCAGGGCTAAGCCCGGCTAATGGGTAAAGCCCTCTCATCTCCTCCTTAATCCACAATATAATGCTGTATCTTCTTTCGTAGCACGTCAATTTCACAGGCAAATAAACGTCACCTACAATCACTGAACAATCACTGTTGATACAACACTAATTCTCTCAAGGTTTCAAACTTACCTTATATACTACATAGGTACATCACACCACGAAGTTTTTGTACTGCATTTTGTTCAATGATGATTGCTACAGTGATGAAACTTGACAACATAGCGCATTATTTATCTCGAAATTGATGCAACCTAGAAAAAATTTACTTAAGTACTCTTCCAATGCATTTTCTGTACTATCAAATAAACACATAAAAAATATTGTTTTCCTGTATTTCGATTTTTTTCAAAATTTGTAATATTTTATAAAATTATAACTTTTTTGTCCATAATTCTTCCATAATGAAACATTGTGCAATAAATCACATAAGTTATCCCCTAAAACATGTCCAAAAATAATAAAAATCAAAGATGCATTTTCAAAGAAAATCGATTTTATTTTTTTTTATTAAAAAAATCTGTTATTATTTTTTACCGTGCATATTTTTTTCCAAATAGTCCTAAACAATACCTACAACAACCGCAAAATTTATCCAAAAATTAAAAACATCAATGTTGTGGAGTTTAAGAACTATTAGCTACAAATTTTCATTTGAAAATATCGTTTATATTTTTTACCGTGCACTCTTTTTTCAATACTTAAGCATAAATGTTTTGATTAGCTACGATTCACTCAATCAAAATAAAATATTTCTGGTATGGAGAAACACGAAATATGTTTGAAAAGGGCCTATTTTACTTTTTTTATTTGAAAATTTTATATAAATATGAGTATACAGTAGGGTGCGGCTTATTTTTCAAAAGTTCTCAAAACCAAAAATTCGTGTGCTCTACTGAATTCAAATCATATTAAAAGAGAAACCTCAAAATCTGAGCCAAAAATATTAACATTTAGAGGTGGCGCAAGCGTGTTGAAGGTGAATTTTCAAGTTATAAAAATGACCTGCAGTGAAGTAAACATAACTTTGTTATTTTTCATCCGATTTCAAAACTTTTAGCACCATTTTATTTCAAATTAAATTTATAAAAATTTTGTAAAACATCGAATTTGTCTGAAATCAAAACTTGTCTTAGTTAAAAATACTTTTATCCAAATTTTTCCTCATATTGCTAAAAAAGTAATTTTTGTTTGACCATAACTTCATTAAAACTCAATCGATTCCGAATCTCTTTACATACTTTTGTTGCAAATTTATTCCTTTTTTAAATTGTACGTACAACATTTTTTTCTAAAATATATTTTTGACCTAGTTATTCAACAAAAACTACCCAAAAAAATGATTTTTCAATTAAAAATTCAAATTTCTTTGGATTATTTAAGTTTTTTTTGCCGGAAATAGCATTTTTTCTATAAAACTGAAATATATAAAGCATCTTGCCTTAATTACGAGTTGAATAGTGCATATATTTTTTAACATATGCAAACATAATTTTGTTTAAAAATTATATAAAAATTGTTGCAAAGTCCATAATTTTGTTTCAAAATTATATAAAAATTGTTGCAAAGTCCTTCCCAAAGGTTTAACAAATGAGAAAAATCAGTTTCAGCTTAAGAGACAATATTTTACTGCCAAAGATTTGACAAAACTGGCATTTTTCGTTATAAAATAATGTTTTTGTGGAGTTTTTGCTGAATAACTTGATCAAGAAATTTTTTAGTGAAATGGTATGTATGAAAGGTTTGAAAACAATTAAATTAGCTTCAAAAGCATGTAAAAAGATTTGGAATCGGTTGAGTAATCATGAAGTTATGGTCAAACAAAGTTGATTTTTTTTGTAAAATGAGGAAAAATTTCGATAAAAGTTTTTTTTTAACTTAGACAAGTTTTGATTTTAGACAAATTTGGTGTTCAACAAAGTTTTTACAAATTTAATTTTGAAGGTATTGATGCTTAAAGTTTTAAAATCGGTTGAAAAATAACAAAGTTATGTGTACTTCACTGCAGGTCATTTTTTAAAACATGAAAATTAAACTTCAAGACGCTTGCGCCACCTCTAAATGTTAATTTTTTTGGCTCAGATTTTGAGGTTTCTCTTTTAATGTGATTTGAATTCAGTAGAGCACACGAATTTTTGGTTTTGAGAACTTTTGAAAAATAAGCCGCACCCTAGTATATGTATCTCGAAATTGATGCAACCTAGAAAAAAATTACTTAAGTACTTTTCGATTGCAATTTTTCTGTACTTTCAAATAATCACATAAAAAAATATTGTTTTCCTTTATTTCGATTTTTTTCAAAATCTGAAATTTTTAAAAAAATCATAACTTTTTTGTCCATAATTCTTCCATTTTGAAACATTGTGCAATAAATCACGTAAGTTGTCCCCTAAAACATATCCAAAAATAAAAAAAAATCGAAACTGCGTTTCTGGAGAAAATCGATTTTAAAATGTTGTTTTTGGAATAAAAAATAATCTGTAACTTTTCTTTACCGTGCATATTTTTCTCCATATAGTCCTAAGCTGAGACGAGACTCGCGAAGTCGGTCTTCTTTTTCTGTGATTGCTGAGTTTTTTTCTTATTCCACTTTGTGTTTGTACCAATCATGCGCAAGCCGTTCAAACTCTCACATGAACCTCCCAGCAAAAAATGATTGCGTTTGCATCACTCCGAATCATAAATAGCCTTTTGAGTGAAATTTCATGTCAGCAAATGTAGCAGACATTGAAAATAACTTATCTTGTGTTTAGTTTTATCAGCAACTTTGATAAAAACGGTTCCACCGACTGAGGTTATTAATAACAGTTTATTTTGAATACAATACTTTTCACTATTTCAGCCATAAAAACGGTGGGCTGCATTTGACGTTTCGTGACAGCGGAATCTTGGCTGCATTGACGTTGATATTTTTCGTCTTCGCGAGTCTCTCTCAGGTCCTAAGCAATACCTACAACTTTGTAGAAGATCTCAAATCGATCGAACAAACCGTTTTCGAGTTACAGTTTTTTAAAGATTTGCCATGCATTTTCCGATACGCCCTTCTCAAACATAAGGCGAGGTTCAAAATGGCGGTCTGAAAGTGCATAATGGCATTTTTGGTCATAAAGAATCTGTATGCAAATTTTCAGGCGATTCAAAAAATACAAAAATATTCGGGTTTGCGAAACGGCGTGGAACCGCTCATCATCAAATCGAAGAAAATAAGAACATACAGCAATTTTGTTTGAAAATTTAAAGAGCTGTGTGTTTTGATTTCCTTCGATTTGTTGGTTTAAAAGGAGAAAACTACATTTTCAGTTTAAACTTTTGCACCATTTTTACTTGGGCCTTAAGTGTCAAAACTAGCAAACGGAGCTGAAAAACCGAATTTAGTACTATACCATTTAATTCCACTAGAGTTTGTATCCTTTGACAGATACGCGTATTTCGAACTCAACTGTAAGTCCGCCTTCAGTGTCGTGTACTAGAATCGACTTAGTCTAGTACACGACACTGAAGACGGCCTTACAGTTGAGGCGTATCTGTCAAATGATACAAACTCTAGAGGAATTTAATGGTATAGTACTAAATTCGGTTTTTCATCTTCTTATAGGTATTCACCTAAACAGCTCGAAGATTTATTATAATAGCAATTGGAAATAAAATCAAATCAGCCTTTTTTTGTGATTCTCGCTGTGGTTCTTGAAATAAGACAGAACTGCATAAATAATATTCAGCATATAAGTAGGTAGAGATCGACGGATCCTTGGAAGGCAAAGAATACGCTTGCTTGATGTGGCGGTAGAGTACTTGGGGACATTCTGGAAAGCAGAATAGATATTGCTTAAGAGGGGCGAAGGTGCAGCTCTATGATTCGTCCGGCAATGGGAAGATGCTACGCTGTATCCAACGAAGTATCTCAGATATCGATTAACGAGAGCAATAAAGCACAGTATAACTAATTCACGTAGCATTAATTTCCTGAATGCGAATTTCCTGCAAAACATTTACCCTTGCCTGAAGCTGCTCGTGGCTGTTGGAATCCCCAGTCTAGCGAGGATTTTGGATAACTGCAAAAGTATACGATGGTGCTCCCGTTCCCCGGCATATTGCTGCACCTGCTACTCTATCCATCTTTTATAACCGATTATTGTGCACAGCGAATTGCTGCAGCATCGCCTTCCCGTACTACATAACAGCATCGCTAAAAAATAGTTTAAATGGCACGGCGTAGGCGACAGCTTCACCAGCAGAATTTATTTGCGCCTGGATGCTCTTCCGCCGCCATACTTTCGGGGAAGCGATGGATGATTATTAAAAACTAATTAGATATGCTTTAAAGCCCCCCGCTTTTTATTGATTAAATCTCTCGCGCGCCGTTGCACCGGGGATCGGACAGGGATTGGGGGTGCAGGATAATGTTTATTTTTCGCTTGAATATGCAGAAACGGCTCCATTGTCGGATGTTGTTTTGGACGTGATGATAAACGGGATGTTTAATTACATGCCATATTAGAGTGGGTAGCTAATTGGACCGTAATCCAAATGATTTCCATGAAAATGAGAGTGATGGTCCATTGATGGTGCGGATTAGAATAATGGAATGCGCTGAGGGGGTTTTTGCGATTGGACGAGAATTGAGGATAGCATCGGAGCAAAAAAAAAAAAGCATTGGACTTGAGTGGAATTTGATATTCCGACTGCACTGACGCGGAAATAATGGAATGAGTATTGTTTCAATCAGATTCATAATATTATTGTTGTTCGATGCAACTGCATACTTGGAAATGTATGCTTTGTGACTCAATGCGGTTGATATTGTACATCGGACTATAAAGTCGTGATATTTCTGTTATTTTTCTATTTTTCTATTCTAAAAAAATAGCACTACTGCTAAAAGAAATCGACTTTCAAGGTTGTAGGATATCATTATACTGCAGGCTCCGTTTACGCTCAGACAAACTCTGCTCTGCTCTGCTCTGCTCTGCTCTGCTCTGCTCTGCTCTGCTCTGCTCTGCTCTGCTCTGCTCTGCTCTGCTCTGCTCTGCTCTGCTCTGCTCTGCTCTGCTCTGCTCTGCTCTGCTCTGCTCTGCTCTGCTCTGCTCTGCTCTGCTCTGCTCTGCTCTGCTCTGCTCTGCTCTGCTCTGCTCTGCTCTGCTCTGCTCTGCTCTGCTCTGCTCTGCTCTGCTCTGCTCTGCTCTGCTCTGCTCTGCTCTGCTCTGCTCTGCTCTTGCTCTGCTCTGCTCTGCCTGCTCTGCTCTGCTCTGCTCTGCTCTGCTCTGCTCTGCTCTGCTCTGCTCTGCTCTGCTCTGCTCTGCTCTGCTCTGCTCTGCTCTGCTCTGCTCTGCTCTGCTCTGCTCTGCTCTGCTCTGCTCTGCTCTGCTCTGCTCTGCTCTGCTCTGCTCTGCTCTGCTCTGCTCTGCTCTGCTCTGCTCTGCTCTGCTCTGCTCTGCTCTGCTCTGCTCTGCTCTGCTCTGCTCTGCTCTGCTCTGCTCTGCTCTGCTCTGCTCTGCTCTGCTCTGCTCTGCTCTGCTCTGCTCTGCTCTGCTCTGCTCTGCTCTGCTCTGCTCTGCTCTGCTCTGCTCTGCTCTGCTCTGCTCTGCTCTGCTCTGCTCTGCTCTGCTCTGCTCTGCTCTGCTCTGCTCTGCTCTGCTCTGCTCTGCTCTGCTCTGCTCTGCTCTGCTCTGCTCTGCTCTGCTCTGCTCTGCTCTGCTCTGCTGCTCTGCTCTGCTCTGCTCTGCTCTGCTCTGCTCTGCTCTGCTCTGCTCTGCTCTGCTCTGCTCTGCTCTGCTCTGCTCTGCTCTGCTCTGCTCTGCTCTGCTCTGCTCTGCTCTGCTCTGCTCTGCTCTGCTCTGCTCTGCTCTGCTCTGCTCTGCTCTGCTCTGCTCTGCTCTGCTCTGCTCTGCTCTGCTCTGCTCTGCTCTGCTCTGCTCTGCTCTGCTCTGCTCTGCTCTGCTCTGCTCTGCTCTGCTCTGCTCTGCTCTGCTCTGCTCTGCTCTGCTCTGCTCTGCTCTGCTCTGCTCTGCTCTGCTCTGCTCTGCTCTGCTCTGCTCTGCTCTGCTCTGCTCTGCTCTGCTCTGCTCTGCTCTGCTCTGCTCTGCTCTGCTCTGCTCTGCTCTGCTCTGCTCTGCTCTGCTCTGCTCTGCTCTGCTCTGCTCTGCTCTGCTCTGCTCTGCTCTGCTCTGCTCTGCTCTGCTCTGCTCTGCTCTGCTCTGCTCTGCTCTGCTCTGCTCTGCTCTGCTCTGCTCTGCTCTGCTCTGCTCTGCTCTGCTCTGCTCTGCTCTGCTCTGCTCTGCTCTGCTCTGCTCTGCTCTGCTCTGCTCTGCTCTGCTCTGCTCTGCTCTGCTCTGCTCTGCTCTGCTCTGCTCTGCTCTGCTCTGCTCTGCTCTGCTCTGCTCTGCAATGCAATGCGCACTGTTGAAATAACCTTTTGGTAAGCCTACATACAAGCAATTGCTTATTAATAATAAAGCTTCGCTGTTTAGTGGAATACCTATAAGTAAATCAAATACCGAATTTAGTACTATACCATCTAATTCCACTAGAGTTTGTATACTCTGACAGATACGCGTATTTCGACCTCAACTGTTAGGCCGTCTTCAGTGTCGTGTAC